>NW_019239036.1:226085-231901 GCF_002742605.1 Olea europaea var. sylvestris
GAGGAAAAGAACATGAGTGTGCGGTCAGCAGAAGTAGCAAACAAGCAGCACCTAGAAGGAGTAAAGAAAATTGCTAAGCTTGAAGCTGAGTGTCAAAGGTTGCGAGGACTTGTTCGTAAGAAATTGCCTGGTCCTGCTGCACTAGCCCAAATGAAGCTTGAAGTTGAGAATTTGGGCAGGGATTATGGAGAATCTCGTTTAAAAAGGTCTCCAGTAAAGCCTTCTACTCCTCATTTGTCCCCGATGCCTGAATTTTCGCTTGACAACATGCAAAAGTTCCAGAAAGAGAATGAGCTTCTTACAGAACGTCAATTAGCAATGGAAGAAGAAACAAAGATGTTAAAAGAAGCATTAGCAAAGCGTAATAGTGAACTGCAGAGCTCTAGAAGTATATGTGCGAAGACAGCCAGCAAGCTTCAAAGTTTAGAAGCAGAACTGCATGTTAATGGTGAGCAGAGAAGTCCTGCAAAACCAAAAGATCAGATTCCAATTGCAGATCTATACATTCAAGACACTAGTAATCCACCAAGCTTCACAACCATGTCTGAAAATGGAAATGATGATGCTGTGAGCTGTGCTGGATCATGGGCTACATCATCAATGTCTGATCTCTCTCATTTCAAGAAGGAAAAGAATGTCAATGATTTACAGAAATCTCAAAATGCAAATAATCTAGGCCTCATGGATGACTTCCTGGAGATGGAGAAATTAGCTTATAATGTTTCATGTGAAGCAGTTTCCACTTCAGATGTATCAGCTAATGAGGGCAATGCAGCACCTGAGATTGTGAACCATGAAACTTCAACTGAAATCACCTCTGGCACAGATTCCCATTCTACGGAGCATCGTGACTCAGAAGCTCAGCTGCAAACTGACCTACCCATCTTTATGAATCTGAAATCAAGAATCTTGGTGGTACTTGAGTCCATTTCAGAGAAGGACATGGAAAAAGTTTTACAGGACATTAAACATGTTGTACAGGATATGCATGATACTCTGCATCACCAGTCGGTAAATTGTGTTGCGGAGGAAACTCTTTCTGACAGCGTAGTTAATAGCCAGACTTGTGCTGAGGATGCTGAGATAACTGTAGAAAAGGAGATGTCATTGTCTGGAGATGGTACACCATGTATTGAAACTGCAAATACCATTGACCAAGAATTAGAAGTTGCCATTTCTCAGATATACAACTTTGTAATGATTCTTGATAAAGAGTCGAAGGCCCTACAGAGAACATCTCCTGATGGCGATGGAGTGAACCAAAGACTGGATACGTTCTCTGCCAAATATACTGAATTTATAAACAAGAGGACAGATCTGACTGATTTTGTTCTTGATCTTTCTCATGTATTAAGCAAAACTAGCGAGCTTCACTTTAATGTACTTGGATATAAAAATTCAGCAATTGAAACAGGCAGTCCATATTGTATAGACAAGATTGCCTTACCAGAGAACAAGGGTGTTGTGGACTTACCTGGAGAAAGATATTCAAATGGATGTGCTCACTTTTCTGACCCCAATTCTGATTCTGACTTCCTCAATGATGGGATTCTTGTTCCAACCTCTGATTCGACGGCTACTTCGTGGAAATGCTCTTTGGAGGAGTTTGAACAATTGAAGTTGGAGAAGGATAATATGGCAACTGATCTTGCTACATGTACTGAAAGCTTGGAAAGCACCAAGTCTCAGTTTCTTGAAACAGAACAGCTTCTTGCAGAGGTGAAGTCACAATTAACATCAGCTCAGAAGTCCAATAGCTTGGCTGAGACACAGCTCAAATGCATGGCTGAGTCCTACAAATCACTTGAAACTCGGGCAGAGGAGTTACAAACTGAAATAAATCTTCTCCATGGAAAAATAGAAAGTCTTGATAACGAGCTACAGGAGGAGAAAAGAAATCATCAAGATGCCTTGACCAGATGTAAAGATCTCCAGGAGCAGCTGCAAAGGTTAGTAATAATTTTTCCTAACCCATGTTAGCTTCCTGCACTCGTGCTCTTCTAAACTTTCTCAAACTGATAGTTTGGAACTGGACTTTCAAGGGCTCAATTTATATGGTCAGAAACAATTTTGCATACCTTGTCCAGGTTTAGAAGAGCATTTAGGCTGTCAGTGTTTTCCTGAGGAGTAAGGTCTATTGCACAACATCTATTACATTTATACACCTGCAATTGATCGGCTTAAATTGGGTAAAAGTGTCATAAAAATTGGCTTCTTCATGTTTGTCAGACTTGTCGGTTTTGGTTAGTAGCTGTTCTTAGGGCTCTCTGATTATCTATGTAATGTGTTGTTGCAATATTGAGATGACATCGTGATACAACTAAAGTTTTATCTGTTTCTAATTCCTGACGTGTTAAGTCTTTATATTATATTTCAGGATTGAGAATTGTGCAACTGCTGATAATGGTGCCAAGACTAACCAGGTGACTCTCGCAAACCATCTTGCATTTTCATCATTTAAGTAATTATCTATAGTCAATACAATCTTAATGTATAAAGTTTTGCCCTCAAAGCTTCACATGAGAAATGTTGCTTTATAGTATATCCAAGAGACTCTCTATTTATAAAGAGCATCTTATATATAATAGAGTATCTTTAAATTTAAATAGTTAAATTTTTATATACTCCAGCAATGCTCTCCATTTTGTTTCTTTATTTTGCTTTTGTCAAGAAACATTTGTTGATTTCTCATCATCTTTTATTTAACATATTTATTTGTCAATGACTGATCAATTTGAATAATATGAGAAGTAGAGTATTGGAATATCTTATTAAATGCAATCATTATAAAGTAAAAATAGAGTAGTAAGTATGGCACTACAAATATGGAGAGCAAAACTCAGTCTCTATTTTAAAAAAGTTAAAATAGAGTTTTTTGAAGCTTATTTTTAAGCATTGGCTCTCTAAAAAATAGAGCATCTTGTATATAGAGAGTTTTTTGACAATGCTCTTACGATACATACATAGTACGAGCAAAATTATTACGAACTTTTAACCACAAAACTCTGTTCCTATTCTCTGCACTTCCGTGTCAGCTTCGTCTTTGGTTTGTATCTCGTAAATATCAAAGACTTGATTTCTTTTCTAAACCTGATTTTTGTTGCCATTGGTTTTTTCAGATCAATGGTTTTTCTTGAAACCTTCCGTAGAGGGTGTACGCTGTGGACAAAGATTCATGCATGTGGAGTTAACAACATTATTTTCGAAATAAATTAATGCCATTTCTCTAAACAATTGAAGGTTTCAATTGAATTGAACAAAAATAAAGAAGGCATGGAATTGTTTTATATCATTTTGGGTTGGGGATTTGCTTGAGGAATAAATTCCTCGAGAAAACCTAATTTGACGTTTTTGAAGACATCCATTTTATATGAACTTCAATTAAGCCTTATACCTTGGAAGCCTTTCATTCCCTCAGTTTACCATTTATACAACAATATCAGTCTTCCTAAATGGTGAATGTAGTATACTTGTTGGAATGTATCTAACACGTCTATCAATTTTTTGTTTCTACGAATGATCCTCGAACCTTTGTTTAACTAGAATAGTCAAATCCAATAAGCACATATCTTTTTCTCTTCCCAGGAGAAAGAGTTGGCAGCTGCAGCAGAAAAATTAGCAGAGTGTCAAGAAACCATATTTCTTCTGGGTAAGCAGTTGAAAACTTTGCGTCCTCAATCAGAATCAGTAGCTTCACCACTTAATGGAAGGAGTGGGAAGGGTGAAGACCTCAATGAGGAAGAACCAACCATAAGTGGCTCAAATTTGCAAGATACTGATCAAAATGAGATAGATACAGGCTCTTCTATTAATTTACAGAGGGCAGGCTCCGAGTCTCCCCTAGAGCGCAATTCTATGTTTAGTTCATCGGACACTGAAGCAAACAATCTATTGAGATCACCAGTCAGTTCAAAGCATCCCAAACATGGGCCCACTATGTCAGGCTCTTCTTCTTCTTCATCTACCCCCACCCCGGAGAAACATTCTAGGGGATTTAGTAGATTTTTTACCTCAAAAGGGAATAGTGGCTGCTAAGCCTGCATTTCACTAGCTTAAAAATTACCATCTTATGGGTCCCCTGAGCCGTTTAATAAAACTAGCTTGCATCAGATTTGAACTTATGTAAATAATGTTCAAGATCCTTTTACTTGTCATACTTGTAATACGAAACTTATATTTTGCAAAGGTTGTTTTCAAACTTGTCTTTCTGGCTAAAATTTGAGAAACTTTTGCTCAAGTGTGAATCAGCCAGCAGTTATAATAATACATGTCTAGTAGGATAGTAATTGGACCAAATGGAATGAAGAAAACATATTTATGCATTCGAACTCGAATTTGTTGGAAACAATGTTTGGTTTGTAGTTGTTACAGAAGACTCATCTGTTTTCATTTAACCTTATGCTCTGCAGATATTCTATTTAATTTCTATTTTGTGCAAATTTTTATGATCACCTTCTCAAAGACGAAGAAGTGCCATGTCAACAACTTCCATACATATTGAAACGAACAACCTCCAAACCAATATTTATGGGATTGATTGAAACAGATACATGACATGACATCTGTTCTATCACCCTGTTATTCTGCATGGGAATAAATATGGCCTGTGGTCCTTACCATACTCAATTTTAGATCTTAGAATTAAGATGTGCATGAAGAGCTTTGGGACATCATCCCTGAAAACGCAAGAACTCTGAATAAACTTTTAGTTTCCACAATTTTAGACGATTTCTAATAAACAGATTCTCACATACAAATCTTGAAACCATAGTAGAATTGCTGCCAGAATTTCACCAGATATCTGGTTGGTCTGTCCTTCGTTTTTTTTTTTTTTTTTTGCCATTATCCAACAGGAAATCATCTGTATAAATTCCGGCAGCCATTTTCTGTACACATAGTAGAGTTCTTTTAAAACAGTGGATAATCTTCTAACAACGACACACACTTGTTTTTATATAATTTTATTTGAGTTTATATTATCTCAATTTTGCCAAAGGATGCAACCAGCAATATCGTCATTCATTTAAATAAACGAACACGCATGTTGTGACTATTGAACCTTCTGTACGGATGCTGGTTTCCTTTTTGTTAGGTAAATTGGCAGAAAGGACCACAATTCCATTAATTGACATTCCGAATAGGATTAAACATGGTTGATAGATTTACTGATGACACAGTATCTATCTTTCCATCCATAAATTAAATAGCTGTGGAGTGGACATTGAAATTACACCAACTAATTTCACTGCTCAAAAACTCAAGTTGCTCTGGAAATTTTGGGACCATTTTTTTATTTACTTTGCCTGCCCATCTCTTAGATTTCACTTATATAACCATCAAGCGTACCATAGCGATGGATTCCTTCTTTCGGTTGAAAAGTCGTGTTTGTCATTCATCGCAATGTTCTTGATTTCAAAATGTATAGTATTAGATTAGGTAGTTCTCAAAGTTGAGTGTCATCAATTCTAATTCGTAACTTACAATGAATGAGAAGTTATTAGAATGGAAAATATATAGAGCATAAAGAACGACACTTTGATAGTCAACTACAAATGACCGGCTTCGGTGCATATGAAAAGGAAAAGCAAAGGATGGCAGCTCTCTTTAATAGGTCTATTGAGCCCAAGTTGGGACTGTAATGAGAAATGAGTGTACGAGGCTGGGCAATCTATGTTAAACATCGATCAAGGACCACACCAGCCACCATTACTATTCCTAAATTTTCATCTATCGTCATCTCAGCCACACCCTTCTCTTATGTATCTCATGTTTGTTTTTGTACATATCTTATAAGTAATCAGCAATAAGCATAAAAT
>NW_019239037.1:0-1872 GCF_002742605.1 Olea europaea var. sylvestris
GATTGGAAACGGCCCGCGAAATTGGACTCGTGGCACAGACTAGGGATCACTGGATTTTAGCCAATTTCCTTCGTTTGGGCCTCTGAGTAATTAATTTCCTTATTAATTATGTCAAGTTGAAGAAGTGTTGGACAGAAAATTAACAAAGTAAAATCGCACCAGGGGCAATTTTTTCATTTGTCGCGACGGTGTTGGAATGGGCCGAAATTTGGCTGGTTGATTGGAAATGGCCCACGAAATTGGACTCGGGGTGCAAACCCGAGCTCATGGGATTTTAACCAAATTCCTTCATTTGGGCCTCCTAATAATTAATTTCCTTATTAATTATGTCAGCTTGGAGAAGTGTTGGACAGAAAATTAACAAAGCAAAATCGCACCAGGGGTAATTTTGTCATTTGCCGCGACGATGTCGGAATGGGCCGAAATTTGAGAGGTTGATTGGAAATGGCCCGAGAAATTGGACTCGGGGCACAGACCCGGGATCACGGGATTTTAGCCAAATTCCTTCGTTTAGGCCTCCAAATAATTAATTTCTGTATTAATTATGTCAGGTTAAAGATGTGTTGGCCAGAAAATTAACAAAGAAGAACTGCACCAGGGGCAATTTTGTCATTTGTCGCGACGGTGTCGGAATGGGCCGAAATTTGGCAGATTGATTAAAAATGACCACAAAAATTGGAGTCCGGGCAAAGACCGGGGATCACGGGATTTTAGCCAAATTCCTTCGTTTAGGTCTCTGAATAATTAATTTCCGTATTAATTATGTCAGGTCGAAGAAGTGCTGGATAGAAAATTAACAAAGAAAAATCATACCAGAGGCAATTTTGTTATTTGTCGCTACAGTGTTGGAAAGGGCCGAAATTTGGCAAGTTGATTGGAATAGGCCCGCGAAATTGGACTCGGGGCACAGTCCTGGGATCACGAGATTTTTGCCAAATTTCTTCGTGTGGGCCTCCGAATAATTAATTTCCTTATTAATTATGTCATGTTGAAGAAGTTACGGATAGAAAATTAACAAAGAAAAATCATACCAGAGGCAATTTTGTTATTTGTCGCTACAGTGTTGGAAAGGGCCGAAATTTGGCAAGTTGATTGGAATAGGCCCGCGAAATTGGACTCGGGGCACAGCCCTGGGATCACGAGATTTTTGCCAAATTTCTTCGTGTGGGCCTCCGAATAATTAATTTCCTTATTAATTATGTCAGGTTGAAGAAGGGCAGGACAAAAAATTAAAAAAGCAAAACCGCACTGGTGGTAATTTTGTCATTTGTTGCGACGATGTCGGAATGAACCGAAATTTGTCAGGTTGATTGGAAACGGCCCGCGAAATTGGACTCGGGGCACAGACACCAGATTTTAGCCAAATTCTTTTGTTTGGGCCTCCGAATAATTAATTTTCGTATTAATTATGTCAAGTTGAAGAAGTGCTGGACAGAAAATTAACAAAGAAAAACCGCACCAGGGGCAATTTTGTCATTTGTTACGACGGTGTCGGAATGGGTTGAAATTTGGCGGGTTGATTGGAAACGGTCCGCGATATTGGACTCGGGGTACAGACCCGGGATCACGAGATTTTAGCCAAATTCCTTCGTTTGGGCCTCCGAATAATTAATTTCCGCATTAATTATATCAAGTAGAAGAAGTGCTGGACAGAAAATTAACAAAGAAAAATTGCACCAGGGGCAATTTTATCGTTCGCCACGACGGTGTCGGAATGGGCCGAAATTTGGTAGGTTGATTGGAAATGGCCCTCTTAATTGAACTCGGGTCACAGACTCGGGATCATGGAATTTTAGCCCAATTCCTTCATTTGGGCCTCCGAATAATTAATTTTCGTATTAATTATGTCAGGTTGAAGAAGTGCTAGACAGA
>NW_019239038.1:0-1872 GCF_002742605.1 Olea europaea var. sylvestris
CATAGAATTGAGCGATTCATGTCCTATTTCTATAGATGTCACCTCAATGTTTATGGGGTACTTTGAGGGGTCACGCTCTACAGATTTAGAGTCACGTATGTCTGAACATTACTGTCACTACTTATTCTTACTGGAGGCAGATTAACATTTAGTGTGTAAGTCATTGTGACAGCTACTTTAGTAGGATCTAGACTAAACTCTGTCACTGCTGTTTCCACGAGCTTTATATAACAACAATTATTATCAACCATCACCAGTGTTGACTGTAACCCATATAACAAGAAAATGTGCATATATCCCATTTCTGCAAAATTTCAAAGGACAGTGTCGACTTTAGATGAGATAATCAGTGACATATCACTTTAAGGTATCTGTTATGGTCACATTTATATAGTTCTTGGCTCTGATAGAAACTATGATTTCATATACAACTCAAGATCACATACAAAAAATTCAGTATCATACGTAGAACACTACGACATGCAATCAATCCCAGTCACCTATGATGGTCACACATTGAAATTCATGCTACATATTGAGATCGGTCACATAAGCAACTATCCATAACGTAATGATTTCACGTCCACAATCCTAATGCAGCTGAGTCACATAAGCAACTATCTATAAATTGTAATGCCCAAACATGAATTGGTTAATTTCGAACCCACACGATGAATACAAACGATGTCATAGGATTTTAAAATTGGAATCACATACCTGATTGTAATCCAAAATTGATGAATCTCCGTGAAGAACAATGGTTGCTTGATTACGAATCAATTAATTTCGATTGTTATCGAGGTCGATTCGGATAACGTGAAATGATTTCCTTCCTACGATCGCTCAAGCTTCTTTTTTTTGGATGTGGCATTGATTTGTGATTGAGATTTCTGCAGAAATTGTGTGTATGATTTATAATCTGATTTGTGTATATTTAAACCTTGATTCTTAAAAATGAAATGATGTACGTTAATAGCCTGGGTTATTTATTGTTCCCCAAATTAAATAGCATGAAATGGAGCCAAAAATGTTTGGGCTTATGTAAATATCAAGCAAGTATCAAATGAAATATAATCAGCATATTCTCCTGTATGACCATCTTGAATATGGATAAGATTTGACAATCATCTTCAAAAAAAAAAAAAAGAAAAAAAAAGATGCATTTTATGAAATTTGATTTACCTCAGTTTGAATAAATAATAATAAATTAACGTGGCATATATTATTAGATACTCTAGTGTTACATATAAATATAAAGATAAAGATTTCTAGTATAAATATACATTCAATGCTTCTTTATTTTCCCTTCAATTGCATACTAGTTGAAACAATAGAAAGAAAATCTACCTGACCTTGTACAAGGATGAGACAAGCAAATCTAGAAACGGTCCAACTTCACATTTAGGGATCGATTGTTTATCTATCTACAATTAATTAAAAATATATAAAAAGTGTGGATGTTTAGGAAGTATTAATTTTGACCATTTGGCCCTTACTTTTTTCTCTTCTCTCAACAATGCCCTTAATTTTAAGTGAAATTTTAATGCATAGCATTAGTTTATAGGGATATTTACAAAATACACCATGTATATATAGTGTAATTACATTTATATACTGTATTTTACAAAAAAAATAAAAAAATTAAATACTATATTTTGCATAATGGTCAAAAAACACCATTTGTTAAAAAATTTACAAATGTTTCATTATAAATAGCTGAACAAACAAAAATACCTTGAATTGATAAATCACAACATATACATTATAATAGAATGTTTTGCATACTATGTTTTAGTAATTGATTTGTTATTAATAAGTTTTATAGATTTTCTTTGTAAGATATGTGTTAGAAAATACTTCATTTGTTCAATA
>NW_019239039.1:0-1872 GCF_002742605.1 Olea europaea var. sylvestris
GTCTGAAAACACTAATTTTGAAGGAGAGTCCATGTGCCTTTTACATTCACTGTTTTGCTCATCAACTCCAACTTGCACTTGTGACTGTGGTAAAGAAGAACATCCCTATTACTAACTTCTTTCGTGTGGTTGGGGACGTGATAAATATTGTTGGAGCATCTTCCAAACGTTGTGATCTTCTTCGAGAAAAACCGTTAGACTTTATTGTTGAGGCATTGGAAAAAGGTGAGATTTTAAGTGGACGGGGACTTAATCAAGAAACGACCCTTCAGCGCTCTGGTGATACACGATGGAGTTCACATTATAATTCTTTGGTCAGCTTGCTTGCCATGTTCTCTTCTGTTTTAGATGTACTTGCAACGATTGTTAAAGATGAATCTTGTTCTTGTGATCAAAGATCTGATGCAACAAATTTATTGGAGTTGATACAAAAATTTGATTTTGCATTTAATCTACAGTTGATGAGAAGTGTCTTGGGGATGTCAAATGAACTGTCAAAGGCATTGCAAAGGAAAGATCAAGATATTGTGAATGCAATGCAATTGGTGAGATTGTGCAAACAACGACTCCAAATAATGAGAGACGAAGGGTGGGACTCCTTTTTTGAAGAAGTATGTTCTTTTTGTCAACAACATTACATTCATGTACCCAACATGGATGATATGTTTGTACGCCTTGCACTTCGTGGTCGCCCTCAGCGTAATTCTCCAGAAATTACAAATTTACATCATTACCGAGTAGATTTGTTCTATTCTGTCATCGATTTACAACTTCAAGAATTGAATGATCGTTTCTCGGAGGTAAATACAGAGTTACTCCTTGTTTATGTCCTCAAGATTCATTTTCTTCTTTTGACAAGAAAAGCTTGATTAGATTTGCTGAGTTTTATCCATTAGATTTCTCTTCAATGGATGTCATTGTACTGAACGATCAGCTTGAGACTTATATTTTTGACATGCTTTCTAACAAAGAGTTTGAAGGGTTGAATGATCTTGGTGATCTTGCGAAGAAGTTAGTTCTGAAAAAGAAAGATAGGGTTTATCCTTTGGTTTACAGACTTTTGACTTTGGCATTGATTTTACCGGTTGCTACCGCTACTGTGGAGAGAGTCTTTTCTGCAATGAGTATTGTAAAGGATAGATTGCGCAATCGGATGGGTGATCAGTGGATGAATGATAGCACAATTATTTATGTAGAGAAAGATATATTTTTGAAACTTGATAATGAAGTTATTGTACGACGATATCAAAATATGAAAACTCGCAAAGAACAAATTTAATATATAAATTATGTCTTTTTAGTATTGTTCTAGTATTGTTTTATTTTTTTATCATCATTAAATCTATGACCAAAACCTCGAAATTCGGCGTCGAAAAATGATGCCCGCACTGAACATAAATCCTGGCTCCGCCCCTGTTTTTAGTGTTGAGATTTTTATCTCAGCCAAGCATGTAACATTATGAAAGAGTGCATAGAGCATAACGAGATACTTTCTTCCACTTGTTTAGGAAAAAGAGTAGGACGACTTTTATGACCATAGACTGAGAAAACAATGCAATGGTCACTCGGATCTGTGGATAATAAGGGCAAGATCCTTGATCATCTCTCCAGACTCCATGATGCCAATACAAGATGTTTCTAGCTTTTCAGCGAAATTCAAAAGCTTCACATTGCCGTCCAATTTTACCTTAAACATTTTGCTTGATAACTCTATTTTATTTTTATTTTTTTTATTCATGTTTAAAGGAAACTATTAAACTCTACAGTGCAAAAGGATATTTAAAAACAACACATTTTATTATAGTAAATTTTAGACTCAAAAATCAAATTCAATTACTTGTGTGCGAGCACCCAAGTTTAAGCAAAGATTGA
>NW_019239040.1:0-1872 GCF_002742605.1 Olea europaea var. sylvestris
CTGAAATTTGGCAGTTTGATCAGAAATAAAAATCACGCCGAGGACAATTTCGTCATTTGTCTCGACTGTGTCGGAATGGGCTCAAATTTCACAGGTTATCGGGAACAAAAATCGCGCCGGGTGTAATTTCGTCATTTTTCGCGACTGTGTCAGAATTGGCTGAAATTTTACTTGTTGATCGGAAACAAAAATCGCGTCGTGGGCAATTTCGTCATTTTTCTCGACTGTGTCGGAATTGGCCGAAATTTGGTAGTTTGATCGGAAATAAAAATCGCGCCGGGGGCAATTTCGTCATCTTTCTCGACTGTGTCGGAATGGGCTCAAATTTGACAGGTTGATCGGAAACAAAAATCGTGCTGGGGCAATTTTGTCGTTTTTCGCGACTGTGTCGATAATGGCTAAAATTTGACAGGTTGATCGGAAACAAAAATCGCGTCGGAAGCAATTTCGACATTTTTCTCAACTGTGTCGGGATGGGCTCAAATTTGACAGGTTGATCGGAAACAAAAATCGCGCCGGGGGCAATTTCGTCATTTTTCGCGTCCGTGTCGGAATAGGCTCAAATTTGACCGGTTGATCGGGAACAAAAACCGCGCCGGGTGTAATTTCGTCGTTTTTCGCGACTGTGTCGAAATTGGCTAAAATTTGACTGGTTGATCGTAAACAAAAACCGCCCCAGGGGCAATTTCGTAATTTTTCGCGACGATGTCGGAATGGGCTGAAATTTGACAGGTTGCTCGGAAGCAAAAATTGAGCCGGGGGCAATTTCGTCATTTTCTTGACTGTGTCGGAATAGGCTCAAATTTGACAGGCTTATCGGGAACAAAAACCGCGCCGGGGGCAATTTCGTCATTTTCTTGACTGTGTCGGAATAGGCTCAAATTTGACAGGCTTATCGGGAACAAAAACCGCGCCGGGGGCAATTTCGTCATTTTCTTGACTGTGTCGGAATAGGCTCAAATTTGACAGGTTGATCGGAAACAAAAACCGCGCCGGGGGCAATTTCGTCATTTTTCTCGACTGTGTCGGAATTTGCTGAAATTTGGCCGATTGATCTGAAATAAAAATCGCGCCGAGGGCAATTTCGTCATTTTTCTCTAGTGTGTCGGAATTGGCTGAAATTTGGCAGTTTGATCGGAAATAAAAATCGTGCCGGCGGCAATTTCGTCATTTTTCTCGACTGTGTCGGAATGGGCACAAATTTGACCGGTTTGTCGGGATTAAAAATTGCGCCGGGTGCAATTTCGTCATTTTTCGCGACTGTGTCGGAATTGGTTAAAATTTGACTGGCTGATCGGAAACAAAAACCGCGTCGGGGGCAATTTCGTCATTTTTCTCGACTGTGTCGGAATTTGATGAAATTTGGCCGTTTGATCAGAAATAAAAATCGCGCCGGGGGCAATTTCGTCATTTTTCTCTATTGTGTCGGAATTGGCTGAAATTTGGCAGTTTAATCGGAAATAAAAATCGTGCCGTCGGCAGTTTCGTCATTTTTCTCGACTGTGTCGGAATGGGCTCAAATTTGACAGGTTTATCGGAAACAAAAATCGAGCCGGGGCAATTTTGTCGTTTTTCGCGACTGTGTCGAAATTGGCTAAAATTTGACTGGTTGATCGTAAACAAAAACTGCCCCAGGGGCAATTTCGTCATTTTTCGCGACGTTGTCGAAATTGGCTGAAATTTGACAGGTTGATCGGAAACAAAAATCGCGCCGGGGGAAATTTCGTTCTTTTTCGCGACTGTGTCGGAATTGGCAGAAATTTGGCAGTTTGATCGGAAATAAAAATCTCGCCGTGTGCAATTTCGTCATTTTTCTCGACTGTGTCGGAATGGGCTCAAATTTGACAGGTTGATTGAGAACAAAAATAGCGC
>NW_019239041.1:0-1872 GCF_002742605.1 Olea europaea var. sylvestris
TGAGTTGTACCTTTATTTTATGAGATTATGAGAACTCCATTCTGACTCGGATTTTTCTCTGCCTGTCTCAGTTCTTTCAGAGGTCGAGAAATAGGAAATGAGAAGTTGATTGCCATTCTTGATCTGCAACAAATTGGTTACAGAAACATTGATACTCGTGGTTTAATCACGGGTTTTCAGTTCTTGCAGGTAAATATTGTTCCATGTAAAAACATTGTATCGTGTCCTTTAATTTCTCGTAAAAACATTCTACTTCAGCATTGCTTGTCTGAGTGCAATGTTAAATAGTAGAAAAGCTTTCAAATCAGTCAGAAACTTCTCTCTTTACTTGTGTCTGCCTTCGCTAAAGAGTCCCTTTACGTTTTCTCCAGATAGTAGCTGTCCTTCTAAATTCATACTCAGAAAATGCAAGTTTTATAGTTGGCAAGGATTCAAGTATGTATGTCTGAGAACAAGAAAGGATCCTTTTTCATGCTATTCAGTTCCTAAACCATATTTATGCATGATCTGGTCGAAAAGCCATTCTTATGAACTGCTACGTGATATTTAGGAAACTGTAACCCTTTGATTTGGCAAATATGGTGTTAAATGTATGTAGAGGACCCTCAGATCCCTCTTATACCATCTTTTACCCATATAATATTCTCTTGGCGTCTCGTCACCTTGGATTGTGGATGATAATGCTGTGGCATTCCTCTTAAAAAATTACTGATGCAATAATCGGTTTCTTATCTATCGTTGATCTCCTACAAGCAGATTTCTTGCTGTATTTGAGAGCAAAATATCACTTAACAAAACCACGGATGCAAAATTTGCTGTGTTATTGATATGAAGCTAGAACTTGTTTTTCGAGGACTATGTAATATGTCTATGCTTTGTTGCATGTTAGAAACCAAAACTTCGTATTATCTGAGTGACTATGGATGATACAATAGCCAAGGCATTAATATGATAATCACACTCGTACTGATACTTTATGGTCTTAAAAAGACTGGCCATAGGTTGCATGCTGTAGAAGGTAACTCAACAGTATATTGCATCGAACATTATCAGCGATATGTTTTCTAACTTGATGCTATCCCATATGAATGTTCACATAGATTTATTTTTGATGTTGTTGTCTGTATAGTCATACTATCCAGAGCGCTTAGCCAAATGTTACCTTTTACACATGCCTCGGTTTTTTGCGGCAGTTTGGAGGGTGGTATCTAGCTTCCTTGAGAAGGCTACTTTAGAAAAGGTACATTGTACATATAGATTTTGGTACTATGGAAATCTCATAAAATCACGCTACTTGTACAATTTTCTTTAAAAATTGTTTGACAGATACTAAGGTGGCATGCATTTTGGTCCTTGATTTGACCTCAGCATCTGTCAACAAATGTGTAAAAACACTTATGTACATATATTGTGCATACTCTAAAGCAAAGAGGCTAAATTTGCTCTCTGGTTTCCTCATTTAGCAATATAAAGTACGATAATATCTGATCATCTTAATATTGTGTCAACGATTTTATTTCTGAGATATATGTGTTAGCTAGTTTTTCAAACTCCTGTGTTAACTGTAGTCTTGGCAATCTGTACAGATTGTGATTGTGTGCAATGAAGAGGAAAGAAGAGAGTTGATGAGAACTGTTGGTGAAGAAGCCTTACCGGAAGAGTATGGAGGACGAGCAAAACTTGTTGCGCTTCAAGATTCTGTAATAACATCATCGGATGACTACATGTCATGAATCTGCGAAGGTGCTGTTATGAACAAAAATCGTACAAACTCCTAATGTATGAATTATTCTCCATGTCAATGAAAACGAAAAGAAATTACAGAACAACTTGATGATGATGATAAAGAATATGACGTATTTATCAGTTACA
>NW_019239042.1:0-168 GCF_002742605.1 Olea europaea var. sylvestris
GGGGCAATTTCGTCATTTTTCGCGACGGTGTCGGAATCGGCGAAAATTTGACTGATTTATCGGAAAACAAAATCGCGCCGGGGAGAATTTCGTCATTTTTCGCGACGTAGTCGGAATCGGCTAAAATTTGACTGATTGATCGGAAACAAAAATCGCGCCAGGGGCAAT
>NW_019239042.1:362-1872 GCF_002742605.1 Olea europaea var. sylvestris
GGGGCAATTTCGTCATTTTTCGCGACGGCGACGGAATCGGCTAAAATTTGACAGATTCATCGGCAATAAAAATCGCGCCAGGGCAATTTCGTCATTTTTCTCAACGGTGTCGGAATCGGCTAAAATTTGACTGATTGATGGGAAACAAAAATCGCTCCGGGGGCAATTTCGTCATTTTTCGCGACGATTTCGGAATCGACTAAAATTTGACTGATTGATCGGAAACAAAAATCGCGTCGGGTGCAATTTCGTCATTTTTCGCGACGGTGTCGGAATCGGCTAAAATTTGACTGATTGATCGGAAACAAAAATCGCGCCGGGGGCAATTTCGTCATTTTTCTCGACGGTGTCGGAATCGGCTAAAAATTGACAGATTTATCGGAAATAAAAATCGCGCCGGGGGCAATTTAGTCATTTTTCGCGACGGTGTCGGAATCGGCGAAAATTTGACTGATTTATCGGAAAACAAAATCGCGCCGGGGGCAATTTCGTCATTTTTCGCGACGATTTCGGAATCGACTAAAATTTGACTGATTGATCGGAAACAAAAATCGCGCGCGGGGGCAATTTCGTCATTTTTCTCGACGGTGTCGGAATCGGCTAAAATTTGACAGATTCATCGAAAAAAAAAATCGCGCCGGGGGCAATTTTGTCATTTTTCGCGACGGTGTCGGAATCGGCTAAAATTTGACAGATTCATCGGCAATAAAAATCGCGCCGGGGCAATTTCGTCATTTTTCTCAACGGTGTCGGAATCGGCTAAAATTTGACTGATTGATGGGAAACAAAAATCGCGCCGGGGGCCATCTAGCAATTTTTCGCTACGGTGTCGGAATCGATTAAAATTTGGCTGATTGATCGGAAACAAATATCGCGCCGAGGGCAATTTCGTTATTTTTCACAACGGTGTCGGAATCGGCTAAAATTTGATAGATTTATCGGAAACAAAAATCGCGCCGGGTTGCAATTTCGTCATTTTTCGCGACGGTGTCGGAATCGGCTAAAATTTGACAGATTAATCGGAAATAAAAATCGGGCCGGGGGCAATT
This sequence comes from Olea europaea var. sylvestris, assembly GCF_002742605.1. Taxonomy (NCBI): domain Eukaryota; kingdom Viridiplantae; phylum Streptophyta; class Magnoliopsida; order Lamiales; family Oleaceae; genus Olea; species Olea europaea. The sequence goes on from NW_019239042.1 coordinate 1,412, forward strand.
TCGTCATTTTTCGCGACGGTGTCGGAATCGGCGAAAATTTGACTGATTGATCGGAAACAAAAATCGCCCCGGGGGCAATTTAGTCATTTTTCGCGACGGCGACGGAATCGGTTAAAATTTGACAGATTCATCGGCAACAAAAATCGCGCCGGGGGCAATTTCGTCATTTTTCTCAACGGTGTCGGAATCGGCTAAAATTTGACTGACTGATGGGAAACAAAATTCGCGCCAGGGGCAATTTCGTCATTTTTCGCGACGGTGTCGGAATCGTCTAAAATTTGACAGATTAATCGGAAATAAAATTCGCGCCCGGGGCAAATTCGTCATTTTTCGCGACGGTGTCGGAATCGGCGAAAATTTGACTGATTTATCGTAAACCAAAAATCGCGCCGTGGGCAATTTCGTCATTTTTCGCGACGTAGTCGGAATCGGCTAAAATTTGACTGATTGATCGGAAACAA
>NW_019239043.1:0-1872 GCF_002742605.1 Olea europaea var. sylvestris
AAAAAAAATGTTTGAAATAAGGGTGATGCTGCACGTACATAATTATATACATAATTTTTTATCTATTACACACAATTTGAGGTGGGGACTGTGGCTCGGGTTGTTTAATAAGGGGCGGGGCCTGCATGTTTGTGGGGGGTGGCGGTTTGTAACCTCCCCTTTGTACAAACATCTTAATTGTTGAAATAATATACGAAAAGTTTAATTTTTTTATTTTATTTTATTTTATCTTATTTTTTATTTTTTATTTTTTTGTTTGTTTGTTTCAAAAATGTACATACTATTGGGCAGTCTAGGTATCATCCACCATGAAGATAGGAATACTATCGCCGCACAAAAATAATACTTCTTTCTTGGGAAAAGTAGGTGAGTATTGGCGAAAAATGTTTGAAATAATATACGAAAAGTTGTAAGTTTTTTCTTTTTTTTCTTTTTCTTTCATTTTTTTTTCTGTTTCAAAAATGTACATACTATTGGGCAGTCTAGATATCATCCACCATGAAGATAGGAACACTATTGCACAACTGAGATTTCATGTATTGTGGTGTCATGTGCTCATAGTTCAAGGATTGTACACATTAGAATGAAGAAATTGCAATCAAATTCATTGGAACAGAGTACTTCGATCTATCCTACAGATGAAGAATTGAAATGATTTTCTGATTTGGGCATTAAGGTGCAAAGCATGACCTTGACGATTAAGCACGCTTTACGTTTTTTACAACTTAGGATCTCTTAGGCTTGTAGAAGGTTGAAACTTGCCCCAGCCACGATTCACCTTTTTAGACCACAGCGCCATATTTTAATTGAAACGATGGTCCTCAACTTTTGTTCATTTCACATTTATGTCCGCAATTTTCTCCATCGTATTTTACTTCTCTACTTTTTTTATTAATTAGCACACGTTGTCTGTGTTGATTGCCAAAATATTCACTAGAAGGGAGTAAATATAAAAGTTCAACAAAATATTTTTCTCATGCTAATAGAATATTTAGACAAATTCTGTTAACTGAGATAAGATATAATACTAGGGCGATAAAATTAGTCGAAAACCCAAGTTTGAAAATGAACAAAAATCGAAAACTTTCATTAAGAGGAAAATATAGTGCAATTACCCATTACGAAAACCAAAAGTAGTGGACACCATCAATTTCATTACTATATGATCAACTTACTTTTTCCTCTTTTTTTAATCAAATGGGGGCACGAGGTAGACATTTTCAAAATCTCTTCTTGCCATGTCATCAAATTCGCTAATTTATGCTAATGGAAGTGGATGTAATGACAATGGTCTAAGTATCATAATTCGTTAATGTTGGGTAACTAATTTGGTATTAAAAAAAAAAATGATTTTAAACTTCTCAAAGTGTTAAGAGTTAGTCACTAAATCATTTCCATTTCGCATCCATGTAATTAAGGTGTTTTAGATTGCTTATTATACTTTGATAGGCGACTTTGATTGTTCACTATACTTTTATATGTTGTACTTTTCAAAGTTAAGCAGGATGTTTTTTTGTTTTTTTTTTTTGTCCGTGCAGAATATTTTTTATTATGTGTTCAGAAAGTTCTTCCTAGGCAAAACATTTTATTAAGTTATTTCGCTGACGAGACACAATGAAATAAAATGCAATCACCATTCTTTATTGGTATTTTATTTAGATTTTAATACATTGGATGACTATACTTTGATTTAATTTCACTTAGGATGACTTCGTCCAAACATAACTATTTGTAATGTTAATGTCCTTTTTCTAGTATCTTATTTTATTCCATGTGTAAAAGATTATGCGGCATTAATGACACCGACAATATGAAAAATATGTTATCATTTCAATATTCTATGAAACTTGAAATATAAACCAGTATATCAAC
>NW_019239044.1:0-1872 GCF_002742605.1 Olea europaea var. sylvestris
GAAATCCCTCATACGTCACGACGAAGTGGTGACTTCAATCCAAAATGGTCGCTACATTTCCAAAAAGTACTTATGGGCCAAAACCGGACAACGTGTACAACAGTTACGCCCAATTCTTCCTTCGTCGACTCTCCAAGCGTTCCAAATATGCAAGTACACATTCTTTCAAAAAATGGCCGAAATCCTTCATATGTCACGACGAAGTTGTGAGTTCAATTCAAAACGGTCGCTACATTTCCAAAAAGTACTTATGGGCCGAAAACGGATAGCGTGTACAAATGTTACGATCAATTCTACTTTCGTCGACTCTCCAAGCGTTCCAAATATGCAAGTACACATTCTTTCAAAAAATGGCCGAAATCCCAGCTACGTCACGACGAAGTTGTGAGTTCAATCCAAAACGGTCGCTACATTTCCAAAAAGTACGTATGGGCCCAAAACGGACAACGTGTGCAAAAGTTACGCTCAATTCTTCTTACGCCGACTCTCCAAGCGTTCCAAATATGCAAGTGCTCCTTCTTTCGAAAAGTGGCCAAAATCCCTCATACGTCACGACGAAGTTGTGAGTTTAATCCAAAATGGTCGCTACATTTCAAAAAAGTACTTATGGGCCAAAAACGGACAATGTTTGCAATAGTTAGGCTCAATTCTTCTTACGCCGACTCTCCAAGCGTTCCAAATATGCAAGTGCTCATTCTATCGAAAAATGGTCGAATAACTCGTACGAAACGACGAAGTTGTGAGTTCAATCCAAAACGGTCGCTACATTTCCAAAAAGTACGTATGGGCCCAAAACGGACAACGTGTGCAAAAGTTACGTTCGATTCTTCTTACGCCGACTCTCCAAGCGTTCCAAATTTGCAAGTGCTCGTTCTTACGAAAAATGGCCGAAATCCCTCATACGTCACGACGAAGTGGTGAGTTCAATCCAAAATGGCCGCTACATTTCCAAAAAGTACATATGGGCCCAAAACGGACAGCGTGTACAAATGTTACGATCAATTCTACTTTCGTCGACTCTCCTAGCGTTCCAAATATGCAAGTGCACATTCTTTTGAAAAATGGCCGAAATCCTTCATACATCACGACGAAGTTGTGAGTTCAATTCAAAACGGTCGCTACATTTTCAAAAAGTACTTTTGGGCCCAAAACGGACAACGTGTGCAAAAGTTACGCTCAATTCTACTTAGGCCGACTCTCCAAGCGTTCCAAATATGCAAGTGCTCGTTCTTTCGAAAAATGGCCAAAATCCCTCATACGTCATGACGAAGTTGTGAGTTCAATCCAAAATGGTTGCTACATTTCCAAAAAGTACTTATGGGCCCAAAACGGACAACGTTTGCAAAAGTTACGCTCAATTCTTCTTACGCCGACTCTCAAGCGTTCCAAATATGCAAGTGCTCATTCTTTCGAAAAATGGCTTAAATCCCTCATACGTCACGACGAAGTGGTGACTTCTATCCAAAATGGTCGCTACATTTCCAAAATGTACTTATGGGCCAAAAACGGACAACGTGTACAACAGTTACGCTCAATTCTTCTTTCGCCGACTCTCCAAGCGTTCCAAATATGCAAGTACACATTCTTTCAAAAAATGGCCGAAATCCTTCATATGTCACGACGAAGTTGTGAGTCCAATTCAAAACGGTCGCTACATTTCCAAAAAGTACTTATGGGCCGAAAACGGACAACGTGTGCAAAAGTTACGCTCAATACTTCTTACGCCGACTCTCCAGGCGTTCCAAATATGCAAGTGCTCATTCTATCGAAAAATGGCCGTAATAACTCATACGACATGGTGAAGTTGTGAGTTCAATCCAAAACGGTCGCTACATTTCCAAAAAGTACGTATGGGCCCAAAACGGACAACGT
>NW_019239045.1:0-1872 GCF_002742605.1 Olea europaea var. sylvestris
ATGTCACACTCCATTGGTCACTTGTCATATTATATTGATCAAAGATCAATGTCATCAGGTCACAGATCAAACAAAATTGGTCACAAGTCGCAAGTCATATTTATAGATTACAGATCAGTGTCAACATGTTACAAACTAAAATTAACTGGTCATAAATCACTCGTAACATGTTTTTGTGCATTGATAACATGTTACTGATTCAAGTTCACTAGTCACATGTAATAGTTCACATGATATATTGTATAGGTAATAGATTAATATCCACATGTCACATATATAAAAGAATTAGCCATATGTCACATGTAACAAGTCAAATATTAAAGTGTATAGGTCACAGGTTGCAATTCTATAGAATTGGTCACATCTCATTGATTTCCCCGACCTCAGTTCTCCAAACTTGTCACAAATTCCACTAATCAAATTTCGACAGTGAGAATTGAAGTTAATTACTCCGATGAGTACTATGTAGATCTCTCCTTGTTCGATCTTCTGATAGACAATATCGACAACTTTTAATTTGTGACATCAATCGTTTGGGGCGTTTTAATTAACCAAGTTTCGACGATGAGAATCTATGTTATTTGCTTTGGTGAGTTCTCAGTTAATTCTATCTTTATTCGATCTTCTGATAACCTTCAATTTGTAACCTCAATTGTCCAACGATTTTAAATCAATCAAATACCAGCAACGATAATTGAGAATATGATAGGTGCTTGTGACTTTTCTCTTCTATTCGGCGATAAATTTGTATTTTGAAGATTTCGGTTTGAGAAGGTAATGGAATGCTTGATTGTAGGAATCTAATTTAGCCCCTGTTTTGTGGTCTTAAACTTTGAAAAACAAAATTTTGAATAGAAAAACATATAGAATAAATACTAGATATTATACAAAGAAAAAATAAAATACTGAATCCGATAATTTCTTTAATTTTTCGTAACTGGAACACATCAATAGACAGCAGCTAGCAACACGCCAACTATCAATGACATCCCAAATTGCTAAATATTGTACCTAAATTAGCTAAAATTACTGAACACTTAAACTATTTAAAGTAATTGAACATAAATTTGATCCCACAAGTGGACAAATAAATTAGTGAAAAATCTCATGACAACCATATAGCACGTCCATGACACATTGTTATTAATTTTCTTTTTTTACAGTATATGAGGAATACAAGCATTTGTTTAGTCATTTATGATTTTTATCTTCGCTATCTTGTGTAATACATATCATAACTATTTAGTCATTTACGGTTTTGGGAGTAACAAGAGTTTCGAGAATAAATTATTCTGCAAGTATAAGAAAAAAAAAGACAAAATCTATACAGATGCAGGCCGCACCTATATGGCCTTTTTTTGTGTTCTTGTCATTTTTCAATGCTAATCTATCAAGTGTCCACTTGTACGATTTCTGTACCTATAGCATTGTTGTAGCGTAAAATGTAGGATTGGGTTTGATTTATTTGTTTTGCATTTTATGTTCTAAAAGACAATATTTTTGAAGTAATGAAGAAGGGAAAGTAAAAATAGTATTATGAGCCTTCATTTGGCCCTCATTAAATTTAGGATTTATTTTTCTATCTCTTCTTATCAATCACACATACTTCAATAAAATGATATTACACGTAAATCCAAAAAAATTTCTTCTTTTTTAATCACAAAATTTTTCAAAAAAAAAAAAAAGGAAACTATTTCAAAAATTATAATCTCAAATATTAGAGGTCAAACGGGGCTTAATTGAGGTAGCATGTGTAATTTTCACTTTTATTTATGTTCAGTTACTTGGGATAGATTAAGTGTAGGATGTCAATAATTTTAGCAATTTATTTTGGTAAAAAAATATTTTGCAAATTGGGATCTCATTGATAGT
>NW_019239046.1:0-1871 GCF_002742605.1 Olea europaea var. sylvestris
TTTTGATTTCATGATAACTTTGGGATTGTTCATTTTTGGGGAATAGCTAGACTAATTCGATCGGAATCGAGCCAATGAAAAGTTGTTTGGATTTCATGATAACTTCAGGTTTTTCGTTTCTTGGCGAATTGCTCGTCTGATTCGATTGGAATCAAGCCAATGAAAAGTAGTTTTTGATTTCATGATGTCTTCGAGCTTGTTCATTTTTGGTGAATTGCTAGTCTAATTCGATTGGAATCGAGAGAATGAATAGTGATTTTTGATTTCATGAAAACGTCTGGTTTGTTCGTCTTTGGCTAACTGCTTGTCTAATTCGATTGGAATCGAGCCAAGGAAAAGTGGTTCATGATTTCAAGATAACTTCGGGTTTGGTCATTTTTGGCGAATTGCTAGTCTAATTCAATTGGAATCGAGCCAATGAAATGTGGTTTTTGATTTCATGATAACTTTGGGTTTGTTCGTTTTTGGCGAATTGCAAGTCTAATTCAATTGGAATCGAGCCAATGAAATGTGGTTTTTGATTTCATGATAACTTTGGGTTTGTTCGTTTTTGGCGAATTGCAAGTCTAATTCAATTGGAATCGAGCCAATGAAATGTGGTTTTTGATTTCATGATAACTTTGGGTTTGTTCGTTTTTGGCGAATTGCAAGTCTAATTCAATTGGAATCGAGCCAATGAAATGTGGTTCTTGATTTCGAGATAACTTCAAGTATGTTCATTTTTTGCGAATATCTAGACTAATTCAATTGGAATCGAGCAAATGAAAAGTGGTGTTTGTTTTCATGATAACTTCAAGTTTTTTCGTTTCTTTGCGAATTGCTAGTCTAATTCGATTGAAATCGAGCCAAGGAAAAGTGGTTCATGATTTCAAGATAACTTCGGGTTTGTTCCTTTTAGGCGAATCGCTAGACTAATTTGATTGGAATCGAGCCAATGAAATGTGGTTTTTGATTTCATGATAACTTCGGGATTGTTCATTTTTGGCGAATAGCTAGACTAATTCGATCGGAATTGAGCCAATGAAAAGTGGTTTTGATTTCATGATAACTTCAGGTTTTTTCATTTGTTGCCGAATTGCTCGTCTAATTCGATTGGAATTAAGCCAATGAAAAGTAGTTTTTGATTTCATGATGACTTCGGGTTTGTTCATTTTTGACGAATTGCTAGTCTAATTCGATTGGAATCGAGCCAATGAAATGTCATTTTTGATTTCATGATAACTTCCGGTTTGTTCGTTTTTGGCGAATTGCTAGTCTAATTCGATCGGAATCCAGCCAATGAAATGTGGTTTTTGATTTCGTGACAACGCTAATTCGATTTGAATCAAGCCAATGAAATGTGGTTTTTGATTTCATGATAACTTTGGGTTTGTTCGTTTTTGGTGAATTGCAAGTCTAATTCGATTGGAATAGAGTCAATGAAATGTGGTATTTGATTTCATATAATTTTGGGTTTGTTCGTTTTTGGCGAATTGCTAGTCTAATTCGATTGGAATGGAGCCAATGAAATGTGGCTCTTGATTTCGAGATAACTTCAAGTATGTTCATTTTTTACGAATAGCTAGACTAATTCAATTGGAATCGAGCAAATGAAAAGTAGTTTTTGATTTTGTGATAATTTTAGGTTTTGTCGTTTCTTTGCGAATTGCTAGTCTAATTTGATTGGAATCGAGCCAATGAAAAGTGGTTCATGATTTTAAGATAACTTCGGGTTTGTTCGTTTTAGGCGCATCGCTAGTCTAATTTGATTGGAATCGAGCCAATGAAATGTGATTTTTGATTTCATGGTAACTTCGGGATTGTTCATTTTTGGCGAATAGCTAGACTAATTCGATCGGAATCGAGCCAATGAAAAGTGGTTTTGATTTCAT
>NW_019239047.1:0-63734 GCF_002742605.1 Olea europaea var. sylvestris
CCTTTTACCACTCAATTCTTTCAACAATTGCTTCTAGGAACAATCAATGAACTTAATCAATCAATCAATTCGTGTAGAATTCCCCAAATCGGATGTGACTCAATAATTGTAACAAAGGACTTAAAGAAAACTTTTAAAACTTGATTTGAAAGAAGGAATGGAATGATTCAATATGTCCAAGTAATTTAGGAACGATAATGAATAGTAAAAGTTGGTATTTGACCGATCGATAATATTTAACAAATTTTTTTACTGTACGGATGAATAGTACCGTACGGATGAACAGTAATTTTTTTTAGATCCAAAAATCAATAACAAAACCAACAAAGCAAACAAAAACTAATTTGGGCGAAAATTGAGCCCAAAAACGAAATTTGAAAATTTTTGATGAAATTTTTTGGATCAAAGATCAAGAAAACCTTCTGGATACAAGAACACAAGAAATTGAAAAAAAAACTAGAAAACAAAGGATATAACCTGATAAAATTGGAGCCAAAGCTCTGATACCAACTGATGCGAACCCAGTAGCAATGGAAACTATGAAACCCACAATGAGATTGATGCGGAACCTAAGAACGTCAATACTAACCCGGTTTTAGATCTTGAACCCCAAGAATTGAACCAAGAAACCCTATATTAGCGAAGAACCTAAAACCCCTTGATTACAATTGAAAGAACCCACAATCCGATTGATAGAACGCCACAAGAAGTTAAATCTTGATAAGTTCCAAAATTGTTCAAGAAGAACGATTAAATTGAAAGAATAATTCTCTCTCTATAATATTAAGCAATGTCAAAAGTTTTTTTACAATGAAAAGATATTCTCCTATTTATACTAATGAATAAAAACGTCCAAAACCATCAAATTATGGTAATAATTTGATTCCATAAGAATTCTATCGAAACTAAAAAATTCGGCCAAAAATAGAAAAATCGCTAATTTTTTTGGCCCATGCGGCTGCATGGTGTAAATCCATGTAGTCGTATGGTTTAACTTGAGTTGGTCTTCTATTTTTTGGTATCATGCTGTGTGGCCGCATGGTCTTGATTTCTACCTCCGCTTCCTCGCTTGATAAGAAATTGATCCAAGTCGATTCGACCTTCAACCCGAACATGAAAGTTGCTCCATTTTGAGTCCCGAACATGGTTCCATCCATGATTTCTTGAACGAGCAATCCCATTGCTTGTTTCACTTGTTTTGCCCTTGATCGCGTCATTGGTCCGCCATCAACTATCAATGGGTCTCGTCTCGCACTTGCCTTTGTCGGGCTCGACTCCTGGATCATATCACACTTGCATCGTTGTCAACTATTAGTTGGATGGAAAAACTGTTTGAAATATAAATTGTCCCGCAGGGTAATGTCATGTCGCAAAGTGTAAACTAAAGAGTGTACACCATTGTGTACATGTAGGAAGGTTCGTACCGATTGAACTTTGCTATTTGTACACTAATTTTCAACACGTTGTTTGACACTTGAACTATTGTCAAGTGTAAATTGGATGACAAAACTATTTAAAATTTAAGCTGTCCAACAGGATAATATCACGTGGCAAAGTGTAAACTCAAGTGAACATCAAAGTGTACATGTAGCAAGGTTCTTACCGATTGAACTTTACTATTTTTAAAATGATTTTTGGCACGTTGTTTGACACTTGTATTGTTATCAAGTGCCAATTGGATGGGAAAATTGTTTGATATTTAAACTATCCAACATGGTTATGATACTTGGCAAAGTGTAAACTAAAGTATACACCATAGTGTACTTGTAGCAAGGTTCTTACCAATTTAACTTTATAATTTGTACACTGATTTTTAACACGTTGCTTGACACTTGTATTGTTGTTAAGTGTCAATTGGACAGAAAAATGGTTTGAAATTTAAATTGTCCAACAGGGTAATGACACGTGGCAAAGTGTAAACTAAAGTGTACACCATAGTGTACATGTCGCAAGGTTTTTACCGATTGAAATTTTTCATATTTGTTCACTAATTTTGGACATGTTGTATGGCATATGCATCGTTGTCAACTGTCAGTTGGATGGGAAAACTGTTTGAAATATGAATTGTCTAGCAGGGCAATGTCACGTGGCAAAGTGTAAACTAAAGAGTGTACACCATTGTGTACATGTAGCAAGGTTCATACCGTTTGAATTATGCTATTTGTAAACTGAATTTTGACACATTGTTTGACACTTGCATTGTTGTCAAGTGTCAATTGGATGGGAAAACTATTTGAAATTTAAGCTGTCCAACAGGGTAATATCACGTGGCAAAGTGTAAACTCAAGTGTACACCCTAGTGTACATGTAACAAGGTTCTTACCGATTGAACTTTGCTATTTGTACAATGATTTGTGGCACATTGTTTGACACTTGCGTTGTTTTCAAGTATCAGCTGGATGGGAAAACTATTTGAAATTTAAACTGTCTAACAGGGTAATAACACGTGGCATTGTAAACTAAAGTGTACACCATAGTGTACATGTCGCAAGGTTTTTACAGATTGAACTTTGTTATTTGTACACAAATTTTCGACACGTTGTTTGACACTTGCATTGTTTTCAAGTGTCAATTGGATGGGAAAACTATTTGAAATTTAAATTGTCCAACAGGGTAATGTCATGTCGTAAAGTGTAAACTAAAGTGCACAAGTAGCAAGGTTCATATTGATTGAACTTTTCTATTTGCTCACTGATTTTTGACACGTTGTTTGACACTTGTATTGTTGTCAAGTATCAATTGGATGGAAAAACTGTTTGAAACTTATACTCTCCAACACGGTAACGTCACGTGGCAAGGTGTAAAGTAAAGTGTGTACACCATAGTGTACATGTAGCAAGGTTCTTGCCGATTGAACTTTACTAGTTGTACACTGATTTTCGACACTTTGTTTGACACTCGCATTGATGTCAATTGTCAATTCGATGGGAAAACTGTTTGAAATTTAAGCTCTCCAACAGTGTAATGTCACGCGGCGAAGTGTAAATTAAAGTATACACCATAGTGTACATGTAGCAAGGTCCTTATCGATTGAACTGTGTTATTTGTACACTGATTTTTGGCACGTTGTTTGACACTTGCACTGTTGTCAAGTGTCAATTGGATGGCTAAACTGTTTAAAGTTTAAGCTGTCCAATAGGGTAATGTCTCATGGTAAAGTGTAAACTAAAGTGTACACCATAGTGTACATTTAGCAACGTTCCACCGATTGAACTTTGCTATGTTTACCCGATTTTTAGCACGTTTTCTGACACTTGCACACTTGCATTATTGTCAAGTGTCAATTGGATGGGAAAACTGTCCAATAGGGTAATGACACATGACAAAGTGTAAACTAAAGTGTACACCATAGTGTATTTGCAGCAAGGTTATTACCGATTTAACTTTGCTATTTGTACACTAATTTTTGACATGTTGCTTGACACTTGCATTGTTGTCATGTGTCAATTGGGCGGACAAACTGTTTGAAATTTAAACCATTAGGGTAATGACATGTGGCAAAGTGTAAACTAAAGAGTACACCATAGTGTATATGTCGCAAGGTTCTTACCGATTGAATATTTCTATATTTGTTCACTAATTTTGGACACATTGTATGACACTTGCATCTTTGTTAACTGTCAATTGGATGAGAAAACTATTTGAAATGTAAACTGTCCGATAGGGTAATGTCACGTGGCGAAGTGTAAACTAAAGAGTGTACACCATTGTGTACATGTAGCAAGGTTCCTAACGATTGAACTTTGCTATTTCTACATTGATTTTCGACACGTTCTTTGACACTTGCACTGCTGTCAAGTGTCAATTGGTTGACAAAACTGTTTGAAATTTAAGCTGTCCAAAATGGTAATATCATGTGGCAAAGTGTGAACTCAAATGTGCACCATAGTGTACATGTAGCAAGGTTCCTTTCAATTGAACTTTGCTATTTGCACAATGATTTTTGACACGTTGTTTGACACTTGCATCATTGTCAAGTGTCAATTAGATGGGAAAACTGTTTGATATTTAAACTGTCCAACAGGGTAATGACACGTGGCAGTGTAAACTAAAGTGTACATGTAGTAAGGTTCTTACCGATTGAACTTTGCTATTTACGCACTGATTTTTGACACGTTGTTTGACACTTGCATTGTTTTCAAGTGTCAATTGGAAGGAAAAACTGTTTGAAATTTAAACTGTCCAACAGGGTCATGACCCATGGCAAAGCTTGAACTAAAGTGTACACCATAGTATACATGTCGCAAGGTTCTTACCGATTGAACTTTGCTATTTGTACACTGATTTTGGACACATTGTTTGACACTTGCATTGTTGTCAAGTGTTAATTGAATGGGAAAACTATTTGAAGTTTATACTGTCCAGTAGGGTAAGGACACGTTGCAAAGTTTAAACTAAAGTGTGTACACCATTGTGTACATGTAGCAATGTTCTTATCGATTGAACCTTGCTATTTTTACGCTGATTTTCGACATGTTGTTTGACACTTGCATTGTTGTCAAGTGTCAATCGGATGAAAAAACTGTTTGAAATTTAAACTGTCCAACAGGGTAATGTCACATGGTAAAGAGTAAATTAATGTGTACATGTAAAAAGGTTCATACCGGTTGAACTTCGCTATTTGTACAGTGAATTTTGACACGTTGTTTGACACTTGCATTGTTGTCAAGTATCAATAGGGTGGGAGAATTGTTTGAAATTTATACTGTCCAACAGGGCAGTATCATATGGCAAAGTGTACACCGATGTGTGTACACCATAGTGCACATGTAGTAAGGTTCTTACCAATTGAACTTCGCTATTTGTACACTAATTTTTGACACGTTGTTCGACACTTGCATTGTTGTCAAGTGTCAATTGGACGGAAAAGATGTTTGGAATTTAAACTGTCCAACAGGGTTATGACACGTGGCGAAGCGTAAACTAAAGTTTGCACCATAGTGTACATGTCGCAAGGTTCTTGCCAATTGAACTTTGCTATTTATACACTGATTTTGGACATGTTATTTGGCACTTGCATCGTTCTCAAGTGTCAATTGAATGGCAAAATTGTTTGAAATTTATACTATCCAGCAGGGTAATGACACCGTACAAAGTGTAAACTAAAGTGTGTACACCATTGTGTACATGTTGCAAGGTTCTTACTGATTGAACTTTTCTATTTGTACAATGATTTTCAACACGTTGTTTGACACTTGCATTGTTGTCAAGTGTCAATTGGATGGGAAAACTGTTTGAAATTTAAATTGTCCAACAGGGTAATGACACATGGCAAAGTGTAAACTAAAGTATACACCATAGTGTACATGTCACAAGGTTCTTATCGATTGAATTTTTTCATATTTGTTCACTGATTTTGGACATGTTGTATGACACTTGCATCGTTGTCAACTATTAGTTGGATGGGAAAACTGTTTGAAATATAAACTGTCCCGCAGGCTAACTTTGCTATTTGTACACCAATTTTGGACACGTTGTTTGATACTTGGATCATTCTCAAGTGTTAATTGGATGGGAAACTATTTAAAATTTAAACAGTCCATCAGAGTAATGTCGCGTGGCAAAGTGTAAACTAAAGAATACACCACAGAGTACTTGTAGCAAGGTTTTTAGCGATTGAACTTCGTTATTTGTACACTGATTTTTGACACGTTGTTTGACACATGCATTGTTATCAAGTGTCAATTGGATAGAAAAACTGCTTGAAATTTAAACTTTCCAATAGGGTAATGTCACGTGGAAAAGTGTAAACTAAAGTGTACACCATAGTGTACATGTAGCATGGTTCTTACCGATTGAACTTTACTATTTGTATACTGATTTTTGACATGTTGTTTGACCCTTCAATTGTTTTCAAGTGTCAATTAGATGGGAAAACTGTTTGAAATTTAAATTGTCCAATAGGGTAATGTCACATGGCAAAGTATAAACTATAGTGTACACCATAGAATACATGTCGCAAGGTCCTTACCGATTGAACTTTACTATTTGTGAACTGATTTTTGACACGTTGTTTGACACTCGCATTGTTGTCAAGTGTCAAATGGATGGGAAAACTCTTTGATATTTATACTGTCCAATAGGGTAATGTAACGTGGCAAAGTGTAAACTAAGTTGTGTACGCCATAGTATACATGTAGCAAGGTTCTTACTGATTGAACTTTGCTATTTGTACACTTATTTTCGACACGTTGTTTGGCACTTGCATTATCATCAAGTGTCAATTGGATGGGAAAACTGTTCGAAATTTAAGCTGTCCAACAGGGTAATGCCAAGTGGAAAAGGGTAAATTAAAGTTTACACTGATTTTTGGCACGTTATTTGACACCTGCGTTGTTATCAAATTTGAATTGGACTGAAAAATAGTTTGAAATTTAAAAATTCCAATAGGGTAATGTCAGGTGGAAAAGTGTAAATTAAAGTGTACACCATAGTTTACATGTAGCAAGGTCCTTACTGATTGAACTTTACTATTTGTAAACTAATTTTTGACACGTTGTTAGACTCTTGCATTGTTGTCAAGTGTCAAATGGATGGGAAAACTCTTCGAAATTTATACTATCCAATAGGGTAGTATCACGTGGCAAAGTGTGAACTAAAGTGTGTACACCAAAGTGTACATGTAGCAAGGTTCTTACTGATTGAATTTTGCTATTTGTACACTGATTTTTGACACAATGTTTGACACTTGTATTGTTGTCAAGTGTCAATTGGATGGGAAAATTGTTTGAAATTTAAACTGTCCAACAGGGTAATGTCAAGTGGTAAAGCGTAAACTAAAGTGTACATGTAAAAAGGTTCATACTAATTGAACTATGCTATTCGTACACTAATTTTTAACATGTTGTTTGACCCTTTCATTGGTGTCAAGTATCAATTGGACGGGAAAACTATTTGAAATTTATATTTTGCAATAGAGTAATGTCACATGGTAAAGTATAAACTAAAGTGTGTACACCATAGTGTACATGTAGCAAGGTTCTTACCGATTGAACGTTGCTATTTGTACACTGGTTTTTTACACGTTGTTTGACACTTGCATTGTTGTCAAGTGTCAATTGGATGGGAAAACTGTTTGAAATTTAATCTATTCAGCAAGGTAATTTCATGTGCCAAAGTGTAAATTAAAGTGTGTACACCATTGTCTACATGTAGCAAGGTCCTTACGGATTGAACTTTGCTATTCGTACACTAAATTTTGACACGTTGTTTGACACTTGCATTGTTGTCAATTGGATGGGAAAACTATTTGAAATTCAAAACTGTCAGTAGGGTAACGTAATGCGGTAATGTGTAAACTAAAGTGTCTACACCATTGTGTACATGTAGCAAGGTTCATACCGATTGAACTTTGGTATTTGTATACTGATTTTTGGCATGTTGTTTGACACTTGCATTGTTGTAAAGTATCAATTGTATGGGAAAACTGTTTGAAATTTACACTGTCCAACAGGGTAATGTCATGAGGCAAAGTGTAAACTAAAGTGTATACACTATAGTGTACATGTAGCGAGGTTCTTACCGAATGAACTTTGCTATTTGTATAGTGATTTTTTACACATTGCTTGACACTCACATTGTTGTTAAGTGTCAATTGGTTAGGAAAACTAATTGAAATTTACGCCGTCCAACAGGGTGTTGTCACGTGGCAAAGTGTATATTAAAGTTTACACCATAGTGTACATGTGGAAAGGTTCTTACCGATTGAACTTTGCTAGATGTACACTGATTTTTGACACGTTGTTTGACACTTGTATTGTTGTCAAATGTCAATTTGACGGAAAAACTATTAGAAATTTAAACAATCCAATAGGGTAATGTCACGTGGAAAAGTGTAAACTAATGTGTATACCATAGTGTACATGTACCAATGTTCTTACCGATTAAACTTTGCTATTTGTAAACTAATTTTTGACACATTGTTTGACACTTCAATTGTTTTCAAGTGTCAAATAGATGGGAAAACTATTTGAAATTTAAACTGTCCAATAGGGTAATATCACATGGCAAAGTGTAAACTAAAGTGTACACCATAGTATAAATGTAGCAAAGTCCTTACCGATTGAACTTTACTATTTGTAAACTGATTTTTGACACGTTGTTTGACACTCGCATTGTTGTCAAGTGTCAAATGGATGGGAAAACTCTTTGAAATTTATATTGTCCAACAGGGTAGTGTCATGTGGTAAAGTATGAACTAAAGTGTGTACACCATAGTGTACATGTAGCAAGGTTTTTACTGATTGAACTTTGCTGTTTGTACACTGACTTTTAACACATTGTTTGACTGTCCATCAGGGCAATGTCACGTGGCAAAGTGTAATCTAAAGTGTACACCATAGTGTTCATGTAGCGAGGTTCTTAGCGACGTAATTTTGTTATTTGTAAACTGATTTCTGACACGTTGTTTGACTCTTGCGTCATTGTCAAGTGTCTATTGGATAGAAAAACTATTTGAAATTTAAACTGTCCAATAGAGTAATGTCACGTGGAAAAGTGTAAACTAAAGTGTACACCATAGTATACATGTCGAAAGGTTCTTACCGATTGAACTTTGCTATTTCTACACTGACTTTTAACACATTGTTTGACTGTCCATCAGGGCAATGTCACGTGACAAAGTGTAATCTAAAGTGTACACCATAGTGTAAACTAAAGTTTACATGTAGCAAGGCTCATACCGATTGAACTTTGCTATTTGTACACTGATTTTTGACATGTGTTTGACACTTGCATTGTTGTCAAGTATTAATTGGATGGGAAACTGTTTGAAATTTATACTCTCCAACAAAGTAATGTCACGTGACAAAGTGTAAAGTAAAGTGTTTATACCATAGAGTACATGTAGAAAGGTTCTTGCCGATTGAACTTTACGATTTGTACACCGATTTTTGGCACGTTGTTTGACACTCGCATTGTTGTCAGTTGTCAATTCGATGGGAAAACTATTTGAAATTTAAGCTGTCCAACAGTGTAATGTCACACAGCAAAGTGTAAATTAAAGTGTACACCATAGTGTACATGTAGCAATGTCCTTACCGATTGAACTGTGTTATTTATACACTGATTTTTGACACGTTGTTTGACACTTGCACTGTTGTCAAGTGTTAATTGGATGGCTAAACTGTTTAAAGTTTAAGCTATCCAATAGGGTAATGTCACGTGACAAAGTCTAAACTAATGTGTACACCATAGTGTACATTTAGCAAGGTTCTATCGATTGAACTTTGCTATTTTTACACTGATTTTTGGCACGTTGTTTGACACTTGCATTGTTGTCAAGTGTCAATTGGGTGGGAAAACTATTTGAAATTTAAACTGTCTAATAGGGTATTATCACGTGGCAAAGTGTAAACTCAAGTGCGCCCTAAAGTGTACAAGTAGCAAGGTTCTTTTCGATTGAACTTTGCTATTTGTACAATGATTTTTGGCACGTTGTTTGATACTTGTATTGTTGCCAAGTGTCAATTGGATGGAAAAATTGTTTGATATTTAAACTATCCAACATGGTAATGACACGTGGCAGTGTAGACTAAAGTGTACATGTAGTAAGGTTCTTACCGATTGAACTTTGCTATTTGTACACTGATTTTTTACACGTTGTTTGACACTTGCATTAGTTTCAAGTTTCAATTGGATGAAAAAATTGTTTGAAATTTAAACTGTCCAGCAGGGTCATGACCCATGCCAAAGTTTAAACTAAAGTGTAAACCATAGTGTACATGTCGCAAGGCAAGGTTCTTACCGACTGAACTTTGCTATTTGTACACTAATTTTGGACATGTTGTTTGACACTTGCATCATTGTCAAGTGTCAATTGGATGGGAAAACTATTTGAAATTTACACTGTCCAGCAGGGTAATAACACGTTACAAAGTTTAAACGAAAGTGTGTACACCATTGTGTACATGTAGCAATGTTCTTACCGATTGAACCTTGCTATTTTTACACTGATTTTCGACACATTGTTTGACACTTGCATTGTTGTCAAGTGTCAATCCGATGAAAAAACTGTTTGAAATTTAAACTGTCCAACAGGGTAATGTCACGTGGTAAAAAGTAAACTAATGTGTACATGTAGCAAGGCTCATACCGATTGAACTTCACTATTTGTACACTAAATTTTGAAACGTTGTTTGACACTTGCATTGTTGTCAAGTATCAATAGGATGGGTGAATTGTTTGAAATTTATACTGTCCAATAGGGTAATGTCATATGGCAAAGTGTACACCGATGTGTGTATACCATAGTGCACATGTAGCAAGGTTCTTACCGATTGAACTTTGCTATTTGTACACTGATTTTTGACATGCTTTTTGACACTCGTATTGTTGTCAAGTGTCAATTGGATGGGAAAATGGTTTGAAATTTAATCTATCCAACAGTGTAAATTAAAGTGTACACCATAGTGTTCATGTAGCAAGGTTCTTACCGATTGAACCTTGCTATCTGTACATTGATTTTTGACACGTTGTTTGACATTAGCATTGTTGTCTAGTGTCAATTGGATCTGAAAATTGTCTAAAATTTAAATTGTCCAACAATGTAATGACATGTGGCAAAGTATAAACTAAAGTGTACACCATAGTGTACTTGTAGCATGGTTCTTACCGATTTAACTTTGCTATTTGTACACTGATTTTTGACACGTTGCTTGACACTTGCATTGTTGTCAAGTATCAATTGGATGGAAAAACTATTAGAAATTTAAACTGTCCAATAGGGTAATGACACGTGGCAAAGTGTAAACTAAAGTGTACACCATAGTGTACATGGCGCAAGGTTCTTACCGATTTAAATTTTTCATACTTGTTCACTGATTTTGGACACGTTATATGACACTTGCATTGTTGTCAACTGTCAGTTGGATGGGAAAACGTTTTGAAATATGAACTATCTAGCAGGGTAATGTCACGTGGCAAAGTGTAAACTAAAGAGTGTATACCATTGTGTACATGTAGCAAGGTTCTTACCGATTGAACTTTGCTATTTGTACACTGATTTTCGACACGTTGTTTGACACTTGCACTTTTGTCAAGTGTCAATTAGATGGCAAAACTATTTGAAATTTAAGCTGTTCAACCAGGTAATATCACGTGACAAAGTGTAAACTAAAGTGTACACCATTGTGTACAAGTAGCAAGGTTCTTACCGATTGAACTTTACTATTTGTACACTGATTTTTGGTACGTTGTGTGACACTTTCATCATTGTCAATTGTCAACTGGATGGGAAAACTGTTTGATAATTAGTCTGTACAATAGGATAATGACACATGACAGTGTAAACTAAAGTGTACACCATAGTGTACTTATAGCAATGTTCTTACCGATTTAACTTTAATATTTGTACAATGATTTTTAACACGTTGCTTGACATTTGCATTGTTGTCAAGTGTTAATTGGATAGAAAAGCCGTTTGAAATTTAAATTTTCCAATAGGGTAATGACACGTGACAAAGTGTAAACTAAGGTGTACACCATAGTGTACATGTCACAAGGTTCTTAGCAATTGAATTATTTCATAATTGTTCACTTATTTTGGATACATTGTCTGGCACTTGCATTGTTGTCAACTGTCAGTTGGATGGAAAAATCGTTTGAAATATAAACTATCCAACATGGTAATGTCACGTGGCAAAGTGTAACTAAAGAGTGTACACCATTGTGTACATGTAGCAAGGTTCTTACCGTTTGAACTTTGCTATTTGTAAACTGAATTTCGACACGTTGTTTGACACTTGACAATTGGATGGCAAAATTGTTTGAAATTTAAGTTTTCCAACAGGGTAATGACACGTGGCAGTGTAAACTAACGTGTACACCATAGTGTACTTGTAGCAAGGTTCTTACCGATTTAACTTTAATATTTGTACACTGATTTTTAACACGTTGCTTGACACTTGCATTGTTGTCAAGTGTCAATTGGATGGAAAAACTGTCTGAAATTTAATTTTCGAATAGGGTAATGACACATGGCAAAGTGTAAACTAAAGTGTACACCATAGTGTACATGTCGCAAGGTTCTTACCGATTGAATTTTTTCCTATTTTTTCATTAATTTTGGAAACGTTGTCTGACACTTGCATCGTTGTCAACTGTCAGTTGGATGGAAAAATTGTTTGAAATATAAATTGTCCAATAGGGTAATATCACGAGGCAAAGTATAAACTCAAGTGTACACCATAGTGTACATGTAACAAGGTTCTTACCGATTGAACTTTACAATTTGTACAATGATTTTTGGCATGCTGTTTGACACTTGCATTGTTTTCAAGTGTCAACTGGATGGAAAAATTATTTGAAATTTAAACTGTCCAACAGGGTAATGACACGTGGCATTGTAAACTAAAGTGTACACCATAGTGTACACGTCAAAAGGTTCTTACCGATTGAATTTTGTTATTTGTACACTAATTTTTGACACGTTGTTTGAAATTTACACTACTGTCAAGTGTCTATGGATGAAAAAACCATTTTAAACTTAAACTGTCCAACAGGGTAATGACACATGAAAAAGTGCAAGCTAAAGTGTACACCATAGTCTTCATGTAGCAAGGTTCTTACCGATTGAACTTTGCTATCTGTACAATGATTTTTGGCACGTTGTTTGACACTTGCATTGTTGTAAAGTGTAATTTGGATGGGAAAACTATTTGATATTTAAACTCTCCAACAGGTTAATGACACGTGGCAGTGTAAACTAAAGTGTACACCATAGTGTACATGTAGCAAGGTTCTTACCGATTGAACTTTGTAATTTGTACACTGATTTTTAACACGTTGTTTGAGACTTGCTCTGTTGTCAAGTGTCAATTGGATGGCTAACTGTTTAAAGTTTAAGCTATCCAATAGGGTAATGTCACATGGCAAAGTGTAAACTAAAGTGTACACCATAGTGTACATTTAGCAAGGTTCTATCGATTGAACTTTGCTATTTTTACACTGATTTTTGGCACGTTATTTGACACTTGCATTATTGTCAAGTGTCAATTGGACGGGACAACTGTTTGAAATTGAAGCTGTCCAACAGGGTAATATCACGTGGCAAAGTGTAAACTCAAGTGTGCACCATAGTGTACAAGTAGCAAGGTTCTCTCCGATTGAACTTTTCTATTTGTACAATGATTTTTGGCACGTTGTTTGACACTTACATTGTTGTCAAGTGTCAATTGGATGGGAAAATTGTTTGATATTTAAACTGTCCAACAGGGTAATGACACGTGGCAGTGTAAACTAAAGTGTACATGTAGCAAAGTTCTTACCGATTGTACTTTGCTATTTGTACACTGATTTTTGACACGTTGTTTGACTTGCATTATTTTCAAGTGTCAATTGGATGGAAAAACTGTTTGAAATTTAAACTGTCCAACAGGTTCATGACCCTTGGCAAAGTTTAAACTAAGGTGTAAACCATAGTGTACATGTCGCAAGGTTCTTACCGATTGAACTTTGCTATTTGTACATTGATTTTAGACATGTTGTTTGACACGTGCATCGTTGTCAAGTGTCAATTGGATGAGAAAACTATTTGAAATTTATACTGTCCAGTAGGGTAATGACACGTTGCAAAGTTTAAACTAAAGTGTGCACACCATTGTGTACATGTAGCAATGTTCTTACCGATTGAACCTTGCTATTTTTACATTGATTTTCGACACGTTGTTTGACACTTGCATTGTTGTCAAGTGTCAATCCGATGAAAAAAATGTTTGAAATTTAAACTGTCCAACAGGGTAATGTCACGTGGTAAAGAGTAAACTAATGTGTACATGTAGCAAGGCTCACACCGATTGAACTTCACTATTTGTACACTGAATTTTGACACGTTGTTTGACACTTGCATTGTTGTCAAGTATCAATAGGATGGGAGAATTGTTTGAAATTTATACTGTCCAATAGGGTAATGTTATATGGCAAAGTGTACACCGATGTGTGTATACCATAGTGCACATGTAGCAAGGTTCTTACCGATTGAACTTTGCTATTTGTACACTGATTTTTGACACGCTTTTTGACACTTGTATTGTTGTCAAGTGTCAATTGGATGGGAAAATGGTTTGAAATTTAATCTATCCAACAGTGTAAATTAAAGTGTACAGCATAGTGTACATGCAGCAAGGTTCTTACCGATTGAAGCTTGCTATTTGTACATTGATTTTTGACACGTTGTTTGACACTAGCATTGTTGTCTAGTGTCAATAGGATCTGAAAATTGTCTAAAATTTAAACTGTCCAACAACGTAATGACATGTGGTAAAGTATAAACTAAAGTGTACACCATAGTGTACTTGTAGCTTGGTTCTTACCGATTTAACTTTGCTATTTGTACATTGATTTTTGACACGTTGCTTGACACTTGCATTGTTGTCAAGTATCAATTGGACGGAAAAATTATTAGAAATTGAAACTATCCAACAGGGTAATGACATATGGCAATGTGTAAACTAAAGTGTACACCATAGTGTACATGGCGCAATGTTCTTACCGATTTAAATTTTTCATATTTTGTTCACTGATTTTGGGCACGTTATATGACACTTGCATTGTTGTCAACTGTCAGTTGGATAGGAAAACTGTTTGAATTATGAACTGTCTAGCAGGGTAATGTCACATGGCAATGTGTAAACTAAAGAGTGTATACCATTGTGTACATGTAGCAAGGTTCTTACCGATTGAACTTTGCTATTTGTACACTGATTTTCGACACGCTGTTTGACACTTGCACTGTTGTCAAGTGTCAATTGGATGGCAAAACTATTTGAAATTTAAGCTGTTTAACTGGGTAATATCACGTGGCAAAGTGTAAATTAAAGTTTACACCATTGTGTACAAGTAGCAAGGTTCTTACCGATTGAACTTTGCTATTTGTACACTGATTTTTGGTACGTTGTGTGACACTTTCATCATTGTCAATTGTCAATTGGATGGGAAAATTGTTTGATATTTAGTCTGTACAATAGGGTAATGACACATGGCAGTGTAAACTAAAGTGTACACCATAGTGTACTTATAGCAAGGTTCTTACCGATTTAACTTTAATATTTGTACACTGATTTTTAACACGTTGCTTGACACTTGCATTGTTGTCAAGTGTCAATTGGACGAAAAAGCCGTTTGAAATTTAAATTTTCCAATAGGGTAATGACACGTAGAAAAGTGTAAACTAAAGTGTACACCATTGTGTACATGTCACAAGGTTCTTACCGATTGAATTATTTCATATTTGTTCACTTATTTTAGATACGTTGTCTGACACTTGCATCGTTGTCAACTGTCAGTTGGATGGGAAAATTGTTTGAAATATAAACTATCCAACAGGGTAATGTCACGTGACAAAGCATAAACTAAAGAGTGTACACCAATATGTACATGTAGAAAGGTTCTTGCCCTTTGAACTTTGCTATTTGTAAACTAAATTTTGACACGTTGTTTGACACTTGTACTATTGTCAAGTGACAATTAGATGGCAAAATTGTTTGAAATTTAAGCTATCCAACAGGGTAATATCACGTGGCAAAGTGTAAACTCAAGTGTACACCATAGTGTACATATAACAAAGTTCTTACCGATTGAACTTTGCTATCTGTACAATGATTTTTGGCATGTTGTTTGACACTTGAATCATTTTCAAGTGTCAACTGGATGGGAAAACTGTTTGAAATTTAAACTGTCCAACAGGGTAATGACACATGGCATTGTAAACTAAAGTGTACACCATAGTGTACATGTTGCAAGGTTCTTATCGATTGAACTTTGTTATTTGTACACTAATTTTTGACACGTTGTTTGACACTTATACTACTGGACAACCTTCATTTTTCAAATCGAATGTTTCCTATTTCGAAAATAGGTCTCAAATGAGACTAAAAATTCGAAGTATACTTTAGTCATCCATATTCATGTCTTAGTGCCATTAAGGTGTCTAGAATTATTTGGGGTTCTACAGTAATGACCCGTTGCAAAGTGTAAACTAAAGTATGTACACCATTGTGCACATGTAGCAAGGTTCTTACCGATTGAACTTTGCTATTTGTACAATGATTTTCGACATGTTGTTTGACACTTGCTTTGTTGTCAAGTGTCAATTGGATGGAAAAACTATTTGAACTTTAAACTTTCCAACAGGGTAATGTCATGTGGTAAAGTGTAAAGTAAAGTGTACATGTGGCAAGGCGCATACCGATTGAACTTTGCTATTTGTACACTGATTTTTGACATGTTGTACACTTGCATTGTTGTCAAGTATCAATAGGATGGGAAATTTTTTTGAAATTTTTACTGTCGAACAGGGTAATGGCACGTGGCAAAGTGTAAACTAAGCTGTGCACACCATAGTCTACACGCATCAAGGTTCTTATCGATTGAACTTTGCTCTTTTTACATTGATTTTTAACACACTATTTTACACATGCATTGTTGTCAAGTGTCAATTGGATGGAAAAACTATTTGAAATTTGAGCTGTCCAACAGTGTAATGTCACGTGGCAAAGTTTAAATTAAAGTGTACACCAGAGTGTACATGTAGCAAGGTTCTTACCGATTGAAATTTGCTATTTGTACATTGATTTTTGACACGTTGTTTGACACTTGCATTGTTGTCAAGTGTCCATTGGATGAGAAAATTTTTTGAAAGTAAATTTGTCCAGGAATGTAATGTCACATGGGAAAGTATAAACTAAAGTTTGTACATCATAGTGTACATGTAGCAAGGTTCTTACCGATTGAACTTTCCTATTTGTATACTAATTTTTGACACGTTTGACACTTGAATTATTGTCAAGTGTCCATTGATTGGGGAACTATTTGAAATTTAAACTGTCCAACAGGGTAATGATACGGGTCAAAGTTTAAACTAAAGTGTACACCATAGTGTACATGTCGCGATGTTCTTGCCAATTGAACTTTCCTATTTGTACACTGATTTTGGACATGTTGTTTGAGACTTACATTATTGTAAGGTGTCAATTGGATGGGAAAACTATTTAAAATTTAAACTATCCAATAGGGTAACGTCACGTGGCAAAGTGTAAACTAAAGTGTACACCATAGTGTACATGTAGCAAGGTCATTACCGTTTGAACTTTGCTATTTGTAAACTTATTTTTGACACTTTGTTTGACACTCGTATTGTTGTCAAGTGTCAATTGGATGGGAAAATTGTTTGAAATTTATACTGTCCAATAGGGTAATGTCACGTGGAAAAGTGTGTACTAAAGTGTGTACACCATAGTGTACATGTAGCAAGGTTCTTACCGATTGAACTTTGCTATTTGTACACTAATTTTCGACACGTTGTTTGACACTTGCATTGTTGTCAAGTGTCAATTGGATGGGAAAACTGTTTGAAATTTAAACTGTCCAACAGGGTAATGTCGCGTGCTAAAGTGTAAAATAAAGTGCACAAGTAGCAAAGTTCATACTGATTGAAATTTTCTATTTGTACACTGATTTTTGACACGTTGTTTGACACTTGCATTGTTGTCAAGCATCAATTGGATGGGAAACTATTTGAAATTTATACTCTCCAATAGGCTAACGTCACGTAGCAAAGTGGAAAGTAAAGTGTGTGCACCATAGTATACATGTAGCAAGGTTCTTGCCGATTGAACTTTACCATTTGTACACTGATTTTTGAGACGTTGTTTGACACTCGAATTGTCGTCAATTGTAAATTCAATGGGAAAACTATTTGAAATTTAAGTTGTCCAATAGTGTAATGTCACGTGGCATAGTGTAATTTAAAGTGTACACCATGGTGTATATGTAGCAAGGTCCTTATCGATTAAACTTTGTTATTTGTACACTGATTTTTGACACGTTGTTTAACACTTGCACTGTTGTCAAGTGTCAATTGGATGGCTAAACAATTTAAAATTTAAGCCGTCCAACAGTGTAATGTCACGTGGCAAAGTGTAAACTAAAGTGTATACCATAGTGTACATTTAGCAAGGTTCTACCGATTGAACTTTGCTATTTTTACACTAATTTTTGGCACATTATTTGACACTTGCATTGTTGTCAAGTGTCAATTGGATGGAAAATTGTTTGAAATTAAAATTGTCCAACATGGTAATGACACGTGGTAAAGTGTAAACTAAAGTGTACACCATAGTGTACATGTAGCAAGGTCCTTATCGATTTAACTTTGCTATTTGTACACTGATTTTTGACATGTTGCTTGACACTTGCATCATTGTCAAGTTTCAATTGGATGGGAAAAGTGTTTGAAAGTTAAACTGTCCAACAGAGTAACGTCACATGGGAAGCTGTCCAATAGGGTAATGCACGTTATTTGACACTTGCATTGTTGTCAAGTGTCAATTGGATGGGAAAATTGTTTGAAATTAAAATTGTCCAACATGGTAATGACACGTGGTAAAGTGTAAATTAAAGTGTACACTATAGTGTACATGTAGCAAGGTCCTTATCGATTTAACTTTGCTATTTGTACACTGATTTTTGACACGTTGCTTGACACTTGCATCGTTGTCAAGTTTCAATTGGATAGGAAAAGTGTTTGAAATTTAAACTGTCCAACAGAGTAACGTCACATGGGAAGCTGTCCAATAGGGTAATATCACGTGTCAATTGGATGACAAAACAATTTTAAATTTAAGCTTTCCAGTAGAGTAATATCACATGACAAAGTGTAAAATCAAGTGTACATGTAGCAAGGTTCTAACCGAATGAACTTTGCTATTTTTAAAATGATTTTGGCACGTTGTTTGACACTTGCATTGTTGTCAAGTGTCAATTGGATGAGAAAACTGTTTAATATTTAAACTGTCCAACAGGGTAATGACACGTGGCAGTGTAAACTAAAGTCTACATGTAGCAAGGTTCTTACCGATTGAACTTTGCTATTTGTACACTAATTTTTGACACGTTGTTCGACACTTGCATTGTTTTCAAATGTCAATTGGACGAAAAAACTATTTGAAATTTAAACTGTCCAACAGGGTCATGACCTGTGGCAAAGTGTAAACTAACGTGTACACCATAGTGTATATGTCGCAAGGTTCTTACCGATTAAACTTTGCTATTTATACACTAATTTTGGACACGTTGTTTGACACTTGCATCATTGTCAAGTGTCAATTGGATGGAAAAACTGTTTGAAATTTATATGGTCCAGCAGGTTAATGACACGTTGCAAAGTGTAAACTAAAGTGTGTACACCATTGTGTACATGTAGCAAGGTTCTTACCGATTGAACTTTGTTATTTTTACACTAATTTTCGACATGTTGTTTGACACTTGCATCAATGTCAAGTGTCATTTGGATGAGAAAAATGTTTGAAATTTAAACTGTCCAACAGTGTAATATCATGTGGTAAAGTGTAGACTAATGTATACAAGTAGCAAGGCTCATACCGTTTGAACTTTGCTACATGTACAGTGATTTTTGACACATTATTTGAAACTTGTGTTGTTGTCAAGTATCAATAGGATGAGAAAATTGTTTGAAATTATAATGTCCAATAGGGTAATGTCACGTGGCAAAGTGTAAACTAAAGTGTGTACACCATAGTGTACATGTAGGGGGGTTCTTACCAATTGAACTTTGTTATTTGTACACTAATTTTCGACACGTTGTTTGACACTAGTACTATTGTCAAGTGTCAAATGGATGGCAAAACTATTTGAAATTTAAGCTGTCCAACAGGGTAATATCACTTGGCAAAGTGTAAACTCAAGTGTACATGTAGCAAGGTTCTTACCGATTAAACTTTGCTATTTGTACATCGATTTTAGACACGTTGTTTGATGCTTGGATCATTGTCAAGTGTTAATTGGATGGGAAACTATTTGAAATTTAAACATTCCATCAGGGTAATATCGCATGGCAAAGTGTAATCTAAACTTTACACCATAGTGTACTTGTAGCAAAGTTTTTAGCGATTGAACTTTGTTATTTGTACACTATTTTTTACACGTTGTTTGACACGTGCATTGTTGTTAAGCGTCAATTGGATAGAAAAACTATTTGAAATTTAAACTGTCCAACAGGGCAATGTCACATGGAAAAGTGTAAACTAAAGTGTACACCATAGTGTACATGTAGCAAGGTTCTTACCGATTGAACTTTGCTATTTGTACATTGATTTATGACACGTTGTTTGACACTTCAATTGTTTTCAAGGGTCAATTTGATGGGAAAACTGTTTGAAATTTAAACTGTCCAATAGGGTAATGTGATATGGCAAAGTGTAAACAAAAGTGTACACCATAATGTACATGTAGCAAGGTCCTTACTGATTGAACTTTGCTATTTGTAAATTGATTTTTGACACATTGTTTGACACTTGCATTGTTGTCAAGTGTCAACTGGATGGAAAAATCTTTGAAATTTACACTGTCCAATTGGGTAATGTCACGTGGCAAAGTGTAAACTAAAGTGTGTACACCATAGTGTACATGTAGCAAGGTTCTTACCGATTGAACTTTGCTATTTGTACACTGATTTTCGACACTTTGTTTGACACTTGCATTGTTGTCAAGTATCAATTGGATGGAAAAACTATTCGAAATTTAAGCTGTCCAACAGGGTAATGTCAAGTGGAAAAGTGTAAATTAATGTTTACACCATAGTGTACATGTAGCAAGGTTCTTACCGAATGAACTTTGCTATTTGTGCACTGATTTTTAACATTTGCGTTGTTATCAAATGTGAATTGGACTGAAAAATAGTTTGAAATTTAATCATTCCAATAGGGCAATGTCTGGTGGTAAAGTGTAAACTAAAGTGTACACCATAGTTTACATGTAGCAAGGTCCTTACCGATTGAACATTTGACATACAAACATTAACTTGAATCGAAACTTATAACTTAACACGATTAAACACATTGCACCTCTACCTACCTTGATTGATGCTTTTGAAACTTTGAAAACTTGGATTGAAAACTTCGATGAAACTTGGACGTTGAAAGAAATGCACTCCTTGGATGTTTGAAAACCGTTGAGAATTGATGCTTGAAGACACTCCTTGATAACACCCAAAACTTCTATGAAAAATGCTTGAAAACACTTCTTAAACTTCTAGGAAAAATAGTTTTCCTCCCTCTCTTTTTCTCTCTTGAAAACTCTTTCTTTAGTATGTAAAAGCTCTTTCTTTTGATGTGAGAAAAAATGAGCGAAATGAGGTCTCTGTTTATAGGTAAATATCCCATAACTTAAAGCAAATGAAGGGTCAAATTTCATTTAAGAGAGAAAACATGGGTGCCATTTAAGTTTGAGGTCAAATGCTTCAATTTAGTGGGGTTTTTATTGTCCAAAACGTGGGTGGCCATTTGAGAAAATAATTGATGAAAAAAATATTTAAATTCTAGAGAAAAACGAGAATTTTCCTTTTAGGCAGTTTCGGTCGACTGGTTGTAGTCCGGTTGATACTACACAGCTTTCAGTTTTTCTATCATAACTTCTTCTTCCAATATCCGATTGAGGTAATTCAAAGTGCGTTGGAAAGCTATCTCAAAGATCTACAACTTTTACTTAGATATCATTTTCCAAATCGAATGTTTTCTATGTCATAAATGGGTCTCAAATGAAATTAAAAATCTAAAGTATGCTTTAACCATCCAATATTCATGTCTTAGTGCCACTAAGGTGCTTAAAATTATTTGGGGTTCTACAACTAAAGTGTGTACACTAAAGTGTACATGTAGCAAGGTTCTTACCGATTGAACTTTGCTATTTGTACACTGATTTTCGACACATTGTTTGACACTTGCATTGTTATCAAGTGTCAATTGGATGGGAAAATTGTTTGAAATTTAAACTGTCCAACAGGGTAATGTCACGTGGTAAAGCGTAAACTAAAGTGTATATGTAGCAAGGTTCATACCGATTGAACTTTGCTATTTGTACACTGATTTTTGACACGTTGTTTGACCCTTGCGTTGTTGTCAAGTTTCAATTGGACAGGAAAATTTTTTGAAATTTATATTGTGCAACATAGTAATGTCACGTGGCAAAGGGTAAACTAAAGTGTGTACACCATAGTATACAAGTAGCAAGGTTCTTACCAATTGAACTTTACTATTTGTACACTGATTGTTTACACGTTGTTTGACACTTGCATTGTTGTCAAGTATCAATTGGATGGGAAAACTGTTTGAAATTTAATCTATTCAGCAGGGTAATTTCATGTGTAAAAGTGTAAACTAAAGTGTATACACCATTGTCTACATGTAGTAAGGTCCTTACCGATTGAACTTTGCTATTTGTACACTAATTTTGACATGTTGTTTGACACTTGCATTGCTGTCAAGTGTCAATTGGATGGGAAAACTGTTTGAAATTTAAACTGTCAGTAGGGTAATGTAATGCGGTAAAGTATAAACTAAAGTGTGTACACCATTGTGTACATGTAGCAAGGTTCGTACCGATTGAACTTTGGTATTTGTACACTGATTTTTGACACGTTGTTTGACACTTACATTGTTGTAAAGTATCAATTGTATGGGAAAACTGTTTGAAATTTATATTGTCTAACAGAGTAACGTCACGTGGTAAAGTGTAAACTAAAGTGTCTACACCATAGTGTACATGTAGTGAGGTTCTTACCGAATGAACTTTTCTAATTGTACAGTGATTTTTTACACGTTGTTTGACACTCACATTGTTGTTAAGTGTCAATTGGTTAGGAAAACTAATTGAAATTTACGTTGTCCAACAGGGTATTGTCACGTGGCAAAGTGTAAATTAAAGTTTACACCATAGTGTACATGTAGAAAGGTTCTTCCTGATTAAACTTTGCTATTTGTACACTAATTTTTGACACGTTGTTTGACACTTGCATTGTTGTCAAATGTCAATTGGATGGAAAAACTGTTTGAAATTTAAACAGTCCAATAGGGTAATGTCACGTGGAAAAGTGTAAACTAAAGTGTACACCATAGTGTACATGTAGCAATGTTCTTACCGATTGAACTTTACTATTTGTACACTGATTTTTGACACGTTGTTTGACACTTCAACTTTTTTTAAGTGTCAAACAGATGGGAAAACTATTTGAAATTTAAACTGTCCAATAGGGTAATTCACATGGCAAAGTGTAAACAAAGTGTACACCATAGTGTACATGTAGCAAGGTTCTTATTGATTGAATTTTGCTATTTGTAAACTGATTTTTGACACATTGTTTAACACTCGCATTGTTGTCAAGTGTCAAATGGATGGGAAAACTCTTTGAAATTTATACCGTCCATTGGGGTACTGTAACGTGGCAAAGTGTGAACTAAAGTGTGTACACCATAGTGTACATGTAGCAAGGTTCTTACCGATTGAATTTTGCTATTTGTACACTGATTTCGACATGTTGTTTTAGACTTGCATTGTTGTCAAGTGTTAACTGGATGGGAAAACTATTTGAAATTTAGACTGTCCAATAGGGTAATGTCACGTGGTTAAGTGTAAACTAAAGTGTACTTATAGCAAAGTTCATACTGATTGAACTTTACTATTCATACACTGATTTTTGACACATTGTTTGACATTGACATTGTTTTCTTGTATCAATTGGATGGGAAAACTGTTTAAAATTTATATTGTCCAATAGGGTAATGTCACATGGCAATGTGTAAATTAAAGTGTGTACACCATAGTGTACATGTAGCAAGGTTCTTACCAATTGAACTTTGCTATTTGTACACTGATTTTTGACACGTTGTTTGACACTTGCAGTGTTTTCAAGTGTCAGTTGGTTGGGAAAACTATTTGAAATTTAAGTTGTCCAACAGGGTAAAGTCACATGGCAAAGTGTAAACTAAAGTGTGCACCATTGTGTACATGTAGCAAGGTTTTTACCGATTGAACTTTACTATTTGTACACTGACTTTTAACACATTGTTTGACTGTCCATCAGGGCAATGTCACATGGCAAAGTGTAATCTAAAGTGTACGCCATAGTGTTCATGTAGCGAGGTTCTTAGCGATTGAATTTTGTTATTTGTAAATTGATTTTTGACACATTGTTTGACTCTTGCATCGTTGTCAAGTGTCAAATGGACAGAAAAATTGTCTGAAATTTAAACTGTCCAACAGGGTAATGTCAAGTGGAAAAGTGTAAACTAAAGTGTAAACCATAGTGTACATGTAGTAAGGTTCTTGCCGATTGAACTTTGCTATTTGTACACTGATTTTTGACACGTTGTTTGCCACTTCAATTGTTGTCAAGTGTCAATTGGATGGGAAAATTGTTTGAAATTCAAACTGTCCAATAGGGTAATGTCACGTGGCAAAGTGTAAACTAAAGTGTACACCATAGTGTACATGCAGCAAAGACTTTACCGATTGAGCTTTGCTATTTGTAAACTGATTTTTGACACGTTGTTGGACACTAGCACTATTGTCAAGTGTCAATTGGATGGGAAATTTGTTTGAAATTTATACTGTCCAACAGGGTTATGTCACGTGGCAAAGTGTAAATAAAAGTGTGCACAACATAGTGTACATGTAGCAAGGTTCTTACCGATTGAACTCTGCTATTTGTACACTAATGTTTGACATGTTGTTTGCCACTCGCATTGCTGTCAATTGTCAATTGGATGGGAAAATTTTTTAAAATTTGAACTGTCCAACAGGGTAATGACACGTGGCAAAGTGTAAACTAAAGTCTACACCATAGTGTACGTGTCGCAAGGTTCTTACCTATTAAACTTTGCTATTTGTACATGGATTTAGAACATGCTATTTGGTACTTTGATCATTGTCAAGTGTCAATTGGATGGGAAACTGTTTGAAATTTAAATAGTCCATCAGGGCACTGTCGCATGGCAAAGTATAAACTAAAGAGTACACCATAGTGTACTTGTAGCAAGGATCTTAGCGATTGAACTTTGTTATTTGTACACTGATTTTTGACACGTTGTTTGACACATGCATTGTTGTCAAGTGCCAATTGGACAGAAAAACTGTTTGAAATTTAAACTTTCCAAAGGGTAATGTCACGTGGAAAAGTGTAAACTAAAGTGTACACCATAGTGTACATGTAGCAAGGTCCTTACCGATTGAACTTTGCTATTTGGAAACTGATTTTTGACACGTTATTTGACACTCGCATTGTTGTCAAGTGTCAAATGGATGGGAAAACTCTTTGAAATTTATACTGTCCAATAGGATAATGTCATGTGGCAAAGTGTAAACTAAAGTGTGTACACCATAGTGTACGTGTCGCTAGGTTCTTACTGATTGAACTTTGCTATTTGTACACTGATTTTTGACACGTTGTTTGACACTTGCATTGTTGTCAAGTGTCAATTGGATGGGAAAAATGTTCAAAATTTAAGCTGTCCAACAGGGTAATGTCAAGTGGAAAAGGGTAAATTAAAGTTTACACCATAGTGTACATGTAGCAAGGTTCTTACCGATTGTACTTTGCTATTTGTACACTAAATTTTGACACTTGCGTTGTTATCAAATGTGAATTAGACTGAAAAATAGTTTGAAATTTAAACATTCCCATAGGGTAATGTCAGGTGGAAAAGTGTAAACTAAAGTGTACATCATAGTTTACATGTAGCAAGGTCCTTACCGATTGAACTTTGACATTTGTAAATTGATTTTTGACACGTTGTTTGACACTCGCATTGTTGTCAAGTGTCAAATAGATGGGAAAACTCTTTGGAATTTATACTGTCCAACAGGGTAGTGTCACGTGGCAAAGTGTGAACTAAAGTGTGTACAGTGTACATGTAGCAAGGTTCTTACCGATTGAACTTTGCTATTTGTACACTGATTTTTGACACGTTGTTTGATACTTACATTTTTATAAAGTGTCAATTGGATGGGAAAATTATTTGAAATTTAAACTGTCCAACACGGTAATGTTATGTGGTAAAGCATAAACTACAGTGTACATGTAGCAAGGTTCATACCAATTGAACTATGCTATTTGTACACTGATTTTTGACACGTTGTTTGACCCTTGCATTGTTGTCAAGTATCAATTGGACGGGAAAACTGTTTGAAATTTATATTGTACAACAGAGTAATGTCACGTGGTAAAGGATAAAGTAAAGTGTATACACCATAGTGTATATGTAGCAAGGTCCTTACCGATTGAACTTTGTTCTTTGTACACTGACTTTGAACACATTGTTTGACACTTGCATTGTTGTCAAGTGTCAATTGGATGGGAAAGTTGTTTGAAATTTAAACTGTTAGTAGGGTAACGTAATGCGGTAAAGTGTAAAGTAAAGTGTGTACACCATTGTGTACATGTAGCAATGTTCATACCGATTGAACTTTGGTATTTGTACAATGATTTTTGACACGTTGTTTTACACTTGCATTGTGGTAAAGTATCAATTGTATGGGAAAACTATTTGAAATTTATACTGTCCAACAAGGCAGTGTCATGTGGCAAAGTGTAAACTAAAGTGTGTACACCATAGTGTACATGTAGCGAGGTTCTTACCGAATGAACTTTGCTCTTTGTACACTAATTTTTGACACGTTGTTTAACACTTCAATTGTTTTTAAGTATCAAATAGATGGGAAAACTGTTTGAAATTTAAACTGTCCAGTAGGGTAATATCACATGGCAGAGTGTAAACTAAAGTGTACACCATAAGGTCCTTACCGATTGAACTTTGCTACTTGTAAACTAATTTTTGACACGTTGTTTGACACTCGCATTGTTGTCAAGTGTTAAATGGATGGGAAAACTCTTTGAAATTTATACTGTCCAACAGGGTAGTGTCACGTGCCAAAGTGTGAACTGAAGTGTGTACACCATAGTGTACATGTAGCAAGGTTCTTACCGATTGAACTTTGCTCTTTGTACAATGATTTTTGACATGTTTTTGACACTTGCATTGTTGTCATGTATCAATTGGATGGGAAAAATGCTTAAAATTTATACTGTCTAATAGGGTAATGTCACGTGGCAATGTGTAAACTAAAGTGTGTACACTATAGTGTACATGTAGCAAGATTCTTACCGATTGAACTTTGATATTTGTACACTGATTTTTGACACGTTGTTTGACACTTGCAGTGTTGTCAAGTGTCAGTTGGATTGGAAAACTATTTGAAATTTAAATTGTCCAACAGGGTAATGTCATGTAGCAAAGTATATGCTAAAGTGTACACTATAGTGTACATGTAGCAAGGTTTTTCCCGATTGAACTTTGCTTTTTGTACATCGTCTTTTAACACATTGTTTGATTGTCCATCTGGGCAATGTCACGTGGTAAAGTGTAATCTAAAGTGTACATCGTAGTGTTCATGTAGCGAGGTTCTTTACGATTGAATTTTGTTATTTGTAAACTGATTTCTGACACATTGTTTGACTCTTGCGTCGTTGTCAAAGTGTCAATTGGACAGAAAAATTGTTTGAAATTTAAACTGTCCAAGAGGGTAATGTCACGTGGAAAAGTGTAAACTAAAGTGTACACCATAGTGTACATGTAGCAATGTTCTTGCCGATTGAACTTTGTTGTTTGTACACTAACTTTTAACACATTGTTTGATTGTCCATCAAGGCAATGTCTCGTGGCAAAGTGTAATCTAAAGTGTACACCGTAGTGTTCATGTAGCGAGGTTCTTTACGATTGAATTTTGTTATTTGTAAACTGATTTCTGACACGTTGTTGACTCTTGCGTTGTTGTCAAGTGTCAATTGGACAGAAAAATTGTTTGAAATTTAAACTGTCCAAGAGGGTAATGTCACATGGAAAAGTGTAAACTAAAGTGTACACCATAGTGTAGATGTAGCAAGGTTCTTGCCGATTGAACTTTGCTGTTTGTACACTGACTTTTAACACATTATTTGATTGTCCATCAGGGCAATGTCTCGTGGCAAAGTGTAATCTAAAGTGTACACCGTAGTGTTCATGTAGCGAGGTTCTTAGCGATTGAATTTTGTTATTTGTAAACTGATTTCTGACAAGTTGTTTGACTCTTGTGTTGTTGTCAAGTGTTAATTGGACAGAAAAACTGTTTGAAATTTAAGCTGTCCAACGAGGTAATGTCATGTGGGAAAGTGTAAACTAAAGTATACACCATTGTGTACATGCAGTAAGGTTCTTACTGATTGAACTTTGCTATTTGTACACTGATTTTTGACACATTGTTACACTGATTTTTGACACGTTGTTTGACACTTCAATTGTTGTCAAGTGTCAATTGGATGGGAAAATTATTTGACATTCAAACTGTCCAATAGGGTAATGTCACGTGGTAAAGTGTAAACTTTAGTGTACACCGTAGTGTACATGTAGCAAGATCTTTACCGATTGAACTTTGCTATTAGTAAATTGATTTTTGACACATTGTTTGGCACTCGCATTGTTGTCAAGTGTCAATTGAATGGGAAAATTGTTTGAAATTTATACTGTCCAATAGGGTTATGTCATGTGACAAAGTGTAAACTAAAGTGTGTACAACATAGTGTACATGTTGCAAGGTTCTTACCGATTGAACTTTGTTGTTTGTACACTAATTTTTGACACGATGTTTGCCACTCACATTGTTGTCAATTGTCAATTGGATGGGAAAACATTTTAAAATTTGAACTGTCCAACAGGGTAATGACACGTGGCAAAGTATAAACTAAAGTGTACACCATAGTGTACATGTCGTAAGGTTCTTACCTATTGAATTTTCCTTTTTGTACACTAATTTTGGACACGTTGTTTGATACTTGGATCATTGTCAAGTGTCAATTGGATGGGAAACTATTTGAAATTTAAACAGTCCATCAGGATAATGTCATGAGGGAAAGTGTAAACTAAAGAGTACACCATAGTGTACTTGTAGCAAGGATCTTAGCGATTGAACTTTGTTATTTACACACTGATTTTTGACACGTTGTTTGACACATGCATTGTTGTCAACTGTCAATTGGACAGAAAAATTGTTTGAAATTTAAACTTTCCAACAGGGTAATGTCACGTGGAAAAGTGTAAACTAAAGTGTACACCATAGTGTACATGTAGCAAGGTTCTTACCGATTGAACTTTACTATTTGTACACTGATTTTTTACATGTTGTTTGACACTTCAATTGTTTTCAAGTGTCAATTAGATGGGAAAACTGTTTGAAATTTAAACTGTACAATAAGGTAATGTCACATGACAAAGTGTAAACTAAAGTGTACACCATAGTGTACATGTAGCAAGGTCCTTGTCGATTAAACTTTACTATTTGTAAACTGATTTTTGGCACGTTGTTTGACGCTGGCATTATTGTCAAGTGTCGAATGGATGGGAAAATTCTTTGAAATTTATACTGTCCAACAGGGTAGTGTCATGTGGCAAAGTGTCAACAGTGTGTACACCATAGTGCACATGTATCAGGGTTCTTATCGATTGAACTTTGCTATTTGTACACTGATTCTCGACACGTTGTTTGACACATGCATTGTTGTCAAGTCTCAATTAGATGGAAAATTTGTTTGAAATTTAAACTATCCAACAGGGTAATGTCACATGGTAAAATGTTCATGTAGCAAGGTTCTTACCGATTGAACTTTGCTATTTGTACACTGATTTTTGACACGTTATTTGACACTTGCATTGTTGTCAAGTGTCAATTGGATGGGGAAATTGTTTGAAATTTAAACTGTCCAATAGGGTAATGTTACGTGGTAAAGTGTACATGTAGCAAGGTTCATACCGATTGAACTTTGCTATTTGTACACTGATTTTTGACACGTTATTTGACATTTGCGTTGTTGTCAAGTATCAATTGTATGGAAAAACTGTTTGAAATTTATATTGTCCAACAGAGTAATGTCACGTTGCAGAGTGTAAACTAAAGAGTATACGCCGTAGTGTACATGTAGCAAGGTTCTTACCGATTGAACTTTGCTATTTATACACTGGTTTTTTAAACGTTGTTGGACACTTACATTATTGTCAAGTGTCAATTGGATGGGAAAACCACTTGAAATTTAATCTATCCAGCAGGGTAATTTCACGCGAAAAAGAGCAAACTAAAGTGTTTACACCATTTTGTACATGTAGAAAGGTTCTTACTAATTGAACTTTGCTATTTGTATACTAATTTTCGACACGTTGTTTGACACTTGCATTGTTGTCAAGTGCCAATTGGATGGAAAAACTGTTTGGAATTTAAATTGTCCAGTAGGGTAATGTATCGTGGCAAAATGTATGCTAAAGTGTGTACACCATAGTGTACATGTAGTGAGGTTCTTACCGATTGAACTTTATTATTTGTACAGTGATTCTTCACACGTTGTTCGACACTCGCATTGTTGTCAAGTGTCAATTGATTCGGTAAACTGTTTGAAATTTAAGCTGTCCAACCGGGTAATGTCACGTGGTAAAGCGTAAATTAAAGTTTACACCATAGTGTACATGTGGCAAGGTCCTCACCAACTGAACTTTGCTATTTGAGAACTGATTTTTGACACGTTGTTTGACATTCTTATTGTTGTCAGGTGTCAATTGGTTGGAAAAACTGTTTGAAATTTACACTGTCCAACAAGGTAATGTCATGTGGCATAGTGTAAACTAAAGTGTATGCACCATAGTTTACTTGTAGCAAGGTTCTTACCGATTGAATTTTACATTTTGTACACTAATTTTTGATA
Source organism: Olea europaea var. sylvestris (assembly GCF_002742605.1). Taxonomy (NCBI): domain Eukaryota; kingdom Viridiplantae; phylum Streptophyta; class Magnoliopsida; order Lamiales; family Oleaceae; genus Olea; species Olea europaea. The sequence goes on from NW_019239047.1 coordinate 30,569, forward strand.
CGTTGTTTGACCCTCACATTGTTGTCATGTGTCAATTGGATGGAAAAACTATTTGAAATTAAAACTGTCCAATAGGGCAATTTCAGGTGGCAAAGGGTAAACTAAAGTGTACATCATAGTGTACATATTGCAAGGTTCATATTGTTTGAACTTTGCTATTTGTACACTGATTTTCTTCACGTTGTTTGACACTTACATTGTTGTCAAGTGTGAATTGGATTGAAAAACTGTTTGAAATTTAAGATGTCCAACAGGGTAATTTAACGTGGCAAAGTGTAAACTAATGTGTACACCATAGTGTACATGTAGCAAGGTCCTTACCGATTGAACTTTGCTATTTGTAAACCAATTTTCGACACGTTGTTTGACACTCACATTGTTGTCAAGTGTCAATTGGATGGGAAAACTGTTTCAAATTTATACTGTTCAACAGGATAATGTCACGTGGCAAAGTGTAAACTAAAGTGTGTACACCATAGTGTACATGTAGCAAGGTTCTTATCGATTGAACTTTGCTATTTGTACTCTGATTTTTGACACGTTGCTTGACATTTGCATTATTGCCAAGTGTAAATTGGATGTGAAAATTGTTTGAAATTTAAACTGTTCAAGAGTGTAATGTCAGGTGGCAAAGTGTAAATTGAAGTGTACACTATAGTGTACATGTAGCAAGGTTCTTACCGATTGAACTTTGCTATTTGTACACTGATTTTCGAGACAATGTTTGATGCTCGCATTGTTGTCAAGTTTCAATTGGATGGGAAAACTATTTGAAATTTAAGCTGTCCAAAAGGGTAATGTCGCGGGGCAAAGTGTAAACTATAGTGTGTATACCATAGTGAACATGTAGCAAGGTACTTACCGATTAAACTTTGCTATTTGTACGTTGATTTTTGACTCGTTGTTTGACACTTGCATTATTTTCAAGTGTCAATTGGATGGGAAAACTATTCACAATTTAGACTGTCCTGTAAGGTAATGTCACGTGGTAAAGTGTAAACTAAAGTGTGTACACCAATGTGTACATGTAGTAAAGTTCTTACCGATTGAACTTTGCAATTTGTACATTAATTTTGGACACGTTGCTTGATACTTGCATTGTTGTCAAGTGTCAATTGGATGGAAAAACTGTTGGAAATTCAAACTGTCCAACAGGGTAATGTCACGTAGTAAAGTTTAAACTAAAGTGTACTTGTGGCAAGGTTCTTACCGATTGAACTTTGCTATTTGTACACTGTTTTTTGACACATTGTTTGACATTGGCACTGTTGTCATGTATCAATTGAATGGAAAAACTGCTTGAAATTTAAATTGTCCAACAGGGTAATGTCATGTGGCAAAGTGTAAACTAATGTGTACACCATAGTGTACATGTAGCAAGGTCCTTACCGATTAAATTTTGCTATTTGTAAACTAATTTTTGGCACGTTGTTTGACACTCACATTGTTGTCAAGTGTCGATTGGATGGGAAATTTGTTTCAAATTTATATTGTCCAACAGGATAATGTCACGTGGCAAAGTGTAAACTAGAGTGTGTACACCATAGTGTACATGTAGCAAGGTTCTTACCGATTGAACTTTGCTATTTGTACTCTGATTTTTGACACGTTGCTTGACACTTACATTGTTTTCAAGTGTTAATTGGATGTGAAAATTGTTTGAAATTTAAACTGTTCAAGAGGGTAATGTCAGGTGGCAAAGTGTAAACTGAAATGTACACCATAGTGTACATGTAGCAAGGTTTTTACCTATTTAACTTTGCTATTTGTAAACTAATTTTTGACACGATGTTTGATGCTCGCATTGTTGTCTAGGTTCAATTGGATGGGAAAACTATTTGAAGTTTAAGCTGTCCAACAGGGTAATGTCACAGGGCAAAGTGTAAACTATAGTGTGTACACCATAGTGTACATGTAGCAAGGTACTAACCAATTGAACTTTGCTATTTGTACGTTGATTTTTTACTCATTCTTTGACACTTGCATTGTTTTCAAGTGTTAATTGGATGGAAAAATTGTTTAAAATTTAAACAGTCCTCCAGGGTAATGTCACGTGGTAAAGTGTAAACTAAAGTGTGTACACGATTGTGTACATGTAGCAAGGTTCTTACCGATTGAACTTTGCAATTTGTACACTGATTTTGGACACGTTGTTTGACACTTGCATTGTTATCAAGTGTCAATTGGATGGAAAAACTGTTTGAAATTTAAACTGTCCGACAAGGTAATGTCACGTGGTATACGTGTACCAATGTTCTTACCGATTGAACTTTGCTATTTGTATACTGATTTTTGACACTAGCATTGTCGTCATGTATAAATTGGATGGCAAAACTATTTGTAATTTACACTGTCCAATAGGGTAATGACATGTGGCAAAGTGTAAACTAAAGTATACTCCAAAATGTAACTTTCGCAAGGTTCTTACTGATTGAACTTTTCTATTTATACACTGATTTTGAACACGTTGTTTGACACTTGCATCATTGTCAAGTGTCAACTGGAAGGAAAATCTGTTTGAAATTTAAACTGTCCATCAGGGTAATGTCACGTGGTAAAGTTTAGACTAAAGTGTGTACACCATAGTATATTGTAGCAAGGTTCTTACCGATTGAACTTTGCAATTTGTACACTGATTTTGGACACGTTGTTTGACACTGCCATCATTTCCAAATGTCAATTAGATGGGAAAACTATTTCAAATTTAAACTGCCCATCAGGGTAATGTCACGTGGCAAAGTGTAAACTAAAGTGTACACCATAGTATACATGTTGCAAGGTTCTTACCGATTGAACTTTGCTATTTGTACACTGATTTTTGACACGTTGTTTGACACTTGCATTATTGTCAAGTGTCAATGGAACAGAAAAACTATTTGAAATTTAAACTGTCCAACAGGGAAATGTCACATGGCAAAGTGTAAACTAAAATGTGTACACCATTGTATACATGTAGTAAAGTTCTTACCGATTGAACTTTGCAATTTGTACACTGATTTTGGACACATTGTTTTACACGTGCATTGTGGTCAAGTGTCAATTGGATGGGAAAACTGTTTGAAACTTAAATTGTCCGACAGGGTAATGTCACGTGGTAAAGTGTAAACTAAAGTGTACGTGTAGCAAGGTTCTTACCGATTGAACTTTGCTATATGTACACTGATTTTTGACACATTGTTTGACACTAGCATTGTTGTCATGTATCAATCGATGGAAAAACTGGTTGTAATTTATACTGTCCAACAGGGTAATGACACGTGACAAAGTGTAAACTAAAGTGTACGTCATAGTGTAACTGTCGCGAGGTTCTTACCGATACTGATTTTGGACACGTTGTTTGACATGCGCATCTTTGTCAAGTGTTAATTGGAAGGGAAAACTGTTTGAAATTTAAACTGTCCATCAGGGTAATGTCACGTGGTAAAGTTTAGACTAAAGTGTGTACACCACAGTATAATGTAGCAAGGTTCTTACCGATTGAACTTTGCAATTTGTACATTGATTTTGGACACGTTGTTTGACACTGCCATCATTGTCAAATGTCAATTGGACGGGAAAACTTTTTCAAATTTAAACTGTCCATCAGGGTAATGTCACGTGGCAAAGTGTAAACTAAAGTGTCCACCATAATGTACATGTAGCAAGTCCTTACTGATAGAATTTTGCTATTTGTAAACTAATTTTTGACACTTTGTTTGACACTTGCATTGTTGTCAAGCGTTAATTAGTCTAGAAAATGGTTTGAAATTTAAATTGTCCAATAGGGTAATGTCACGTGGCAAAGTGTAAATTAAAGTGTATACCATAGTGTACATGTAGCAAGGTCCTTACTCATTGAACATTGCTATTTGTAAACTGATTTTTGACACGTTGTTTTACACTCGCATCGTTACCAAGTGTCAATTGGATGGGAAAACTTTTTGAAATTTAAACTGTCCAACAGGGTAATGTCAAGTGAAAAAGTGTAAACTATAATGTGTTCACTAAAGTGTACATGTAGCAAAAATCTTATCGATTGTACTTCGCTATTTGCACTCTGATTTTTGACTCGTTGTTTGACACTTACATTGTTGCCAAGTGTCAATTGGATAGAAAAAAAATGCTTGAAATTTATACTGTCCAACAGAGTAATGTCACGTGGCAAAGTGTAAACTAATGTTTACACCATAGTGTATATGTAGCAAGGTACTTTTCGATTGAACTTTGCTACTTGTAAACTTATTTTTGACACGTTCTTTGACACTCGCATTATTGTCAAGTGTCAATTGGGTGGGAAAACTATTTGAAATTTATGCTGTCCAACAGGGTAATGTCATGTGGTAAAGTGTAAACTTAAGTGTGTACACCATAGTGCACATGTAGCAAGGTTCTTACAGATTGAACTTTGCTATTTGCACACTGATTTTTGACACGCTGTTTGACACTTTAATTTTTGTCAAGTGTCAATTGAATGGGAAATTTGTTTGAAATTTAAATTGTCTAACAGGGTAATGTCATGTGGCAAAGTCTAAAATAAAGTGTACACTCGATTGAACTTTGCTATTTGTACACTAATTTTTAACACGTTGTTTGACACTTGCATTGTTGTCAAGTGTCAATTGGATAGGAGAACTATTTGAAATTTGAACTATCCAATAGGGTAATGACACATGGCAAAGTGTAAACTAAAGTGTACGTCGTAGTATACATGTCGCAAGGTTCTTACCGATTGAACTTTGCTATTTTTACATCGATTTTGGACACGTTGTTGGACACTCTCATCTTTGGCAAGTGTTAATTGGATGGAAAAATTGTTTGAAATTTAAACTGTCCATCAGGGTAATGTCACGTGGCAAAGTGTAACCTAATGGGTACACCATAGTATACATGTAACAAGGTTCTTAGCGATTGAACTTTTCTATTTGTACATCAATTTTTGACACATTGCTTGACACTGGCATCATTTTCAAGTGTCAGTTGGATGGAAAAACTGTTTGAAATTTAAACTGTCCAACATGATAATGTCACGTGGCAAAGTGTAAACTAATATGTACACCATAGTGTACATGTAGCAAGGTCCTTACCGATTGAACTTTCCTATTTGTAAACAAATTTTTGACATGTTGTCTGACACTTACATTGTTGTCAAGTGTCAATTGGATTGGAAAACTGTTTCAAATTTATAATGTTCAATAGGATAATGTCGCGTGGCAAAGTGTAAACTAAAGTGTACTTGTAGCAAGGTTCATACCGATTGAACTTTTCTATTTGTACATTGATTTTTGACACATTGTTTGACGCTGGCATTGTTGTCATGTATCAGTTGGGTGGAAAACTGTTTCAAATTTATATTGTCCAATAGGGTAATGTCACGTGGCAAAGTGTAAACTAAAGTGTGTACACCATAGCGTACATGAAGCAAGGTTCTTACCGATTGAACTTTGCTATTTATACACTGATTTTTGACACGTTGTTTGACGCTTGCACTGTTGTCAAGTGTCAGTTGGATGGGAAAACTATTTGAAATTAAAACTGTCTAGCACGGTAATGTCACGTGGCAAAGTTTAGACTAAAGTGTATATACCATTGTGTACATGTAGCAAGGTTCTTACCGATTGAACTTTGTTATTTGCACTCTGATTTTTGACACGTTATTTGACAACTTGAATTATTGTCGAGTGTCAATTGGATGGGAAAACTGTTTGAAATTTAAACTATCCAACAGGGTAATGACACGTGGCAAAGTGTAAACCAAAGTGTACGCCAGAGTTTAACTGTCGCAAGGTTCATACCGATTGAACTTTGCTATTTATATACTGATTTTGGACACGTTGTTTGACACTTGCATCATTGTCAAGTGTCAATTGGATGGGAAAACTATTTGAAATTTAAAATGTCCATCAGGGTAATGACACGTGGTAAAGTGTAAACTAAATTGTACATCGGAGTGTACATGTCGCAAGGTTCTTACCGATTGAACTTTGCTATTTGTACATCGATTTTGGACACATTGTTTTACACTTGCATCTTTGTCAAGTGTTAATTGGATGGGAAAATAGTTTGAAATTTAAACTGTCCATCAGGGTAATGTCACGTGGTAAAGTGTAAACTAAAGTGTACACCATAGTGTACATGTAGCAAGGTTCTTAACGATTGAACTTTTCTATTTGTACATCGATTTTTGACACGTTGTTTGACACTGGCATCATTTTCAAGTGTCAATTGGACGGAAAAATTGTTTGAAATTTAAACTGTCCAACATGGTAATGTCTGTTCGCAAAATTATTTCTTCTCGATTTTAAAACCCACCGCAAGTGTACGGTTCGTTAACAAGTAGTAAAGTGGACTATGAGTTCAAGTATCGTTCCCACAAGGATTAAATTAGCTCTCATTAAACTAATGTGACCTTAACCGAATCTAATTGAATGAAAATTTGGTTTAAATGTGAAAACCCTAATTTTGGGAGAAATCCCCAATTCAAAACCCTAATTGCAAAGAAAACCCTAATTTCAAAATTTGAAACCCTAATTTCAAATTTTCACTAATCTAATGAAATAAATATGCAACTGAAATGTAAATATGCAATTTTAGAACTATTGTATTGAAATGAATTGAAATGAAATCATTAAGAATTTGAATCCCCAATTGACTATTAAAACCCTAATTTCACAAATTCAACGAATCGATGAACAAAATGCCAATTCAATGTTCCTAAATTATCCAATACACTCTCTCGATATATATTGAATCTACTCTTACACACCACCAGCCTATATTTCTATGGATGATGCAATGTACAAGAATGCATGACTTTTTATGAACATTTTCATGAATTGCGTAAAGCATAGAGGTAAGTTTCCATCCCCTATCGGACCCTATGTTGATTTATATTCTATCGAATTTATTCCCCTTCTTTCGAATGCAAAGAATAAATCATCTACAATCACATAATAGTTGGCCAAATAATTATGGAAACATTCAAATCATATAAATCAAACATTTGTCCAATCGAAACTAATGTTGAATTTATGAAATAACGAAAATTTAAATCATCAAAAGGTTCATCAAATTCCTAATGAACAAAAACCCTAGCCTATAATCATTATTGCAAAATCAAGAAATTGAAAAACGAAATTAAAAGATAATAAGAATACACCCGTATGGAATTTCTTCAATCCGTGTGTATAATCTTCAATCCGTCCCGAGCACGTGTGAAATTGAATCCAAAATCAAGTTTCTTGCCTCCAATTTTGGTCTCTTCCTTCTCCCTGGTCGTTCCTTTCGTATTTAAATCGCGTGGAAATTAGGTTACCAAAGGAGTTTCAATCGTATAAGGAAACTGCAAAATGGCCCCCAGATTATACCTATGCGACCGCATAGTACATTTCTATGCTGTCGCATAGAGTAAAAAAATTTGAGAAAAAGTTCTCGGGAGGCTTCTATGCGACCGCATAGAATTTATACTATGCGACTACATAGTTATACAATTCTTTCCGCTGGATAGCTTTTAGTATTTTCGTCATAACTTTCTCTCCTGATCTTCGATTGAAGTGATTCAAAGTGCATTATGAAGAAAACTCAAAGATATACACTTTTGATAGAAATAGGCTTCCTCAAATTCTGATTTTTACTATGTCAAAAATGGATCTCAAGTAGATACTAAAAATCACGAGCATAGCTTTTTCGCCTGAAAGTTGATACTTGATAATACTTCGACCCTATTTAACCTCGTGACTCCTTTCCTCATCCAATTGACTTCTAACACTCTTGAATCTTCATTCCATTTCCCGTCTCATCTATGAATTATTTGCAACTTGGTCCTCGAACTTTCAATTTAATTCATTTTAGTCCTTTTTCGGCTCTCTTCTCCTGAATTCCACTATTTCCTTAGAAACACCTATATTGCATGAATTCAATGAGATTAAGTCACAATTCAATCATTTTCCTTGTATTTAAGTCATGTTTGTAATCTAAATAAGTGTGCAAAAACACACTTATCAATGTCACTTGGCAAAGTGAAAACTAATGTGTACACCATAGTGTACATGTAGCAAGGTCATTACCGATTGAACTTTGCCATTTGTACACTGATTTTTGACACGTTGTTTGACGCTTGGATTGTTGTCAAGTGTCAATTGGATGGGAAAACTATTTGAAATTTAAACTGTCCAACAGGGTAATGTCACGTGGTAAAGTGTAAACTAAAGTGTACACCATAGTGTACATGTAGCAAGGTCCTTACTGATTGAACTTTGTTATTCGTAAACTGATTTTTGAGACGTTGTTTTACACTCGCATTGTTGTCAAGTGTCAATTGGATGGGAAAGCTTTTTGTAATTTAAACTGTTCAACAGGGTAATGTCAAGTGACAAAGTGTAAACTATAGTGTGTTCACTATAGTGAACATGTAGCAAGGTTCTTACAGATTGTACTTTGCTATTTGCATGCTGATTTTTGGCTCGTTCTTTGACTCTACATTGTTGCCAAGTGTTAATTGGATGGAAAAACTGTTTGAAATTTATACTGTCTAACAGAGCAATGGCACGTGGCAAATTGTAAACTAAAGTGTGTACACCATAGTGTATATGTAGTAAGGTCCTTACCGATTGAACTTTGCTATTTGAAAACTGATTTTTGAAACGTTGGTTGACACTCGCATTATTGTCGAGCATCAATTGGTTGGGAAAGCTATTTGAAATTTATACTGTCCAACAAGGTAATGTCACATGGTAAAGTGTAAACTAAAGTGTGCACACCATAGTGCACATATAGCAAGGTTCTTACCTATTGAAATTTTTAATTTGTACACTGATTTTTGACACATTGTTTGACACTGGCATTGTTCTCGAGAATCAATACGATGGGAAAATTGTTTAAAATTTATACTGCCCAATAGGGTAACGTCACATGGAAAAGTGTAAACTAAAGTGTGCACACCATAGTCTACACGTAGCAAGGTTCTTACCGATTGAACTTCGCCCTTTGAACACTGATTTTTGACACTCTATTTTACACTCGTATTGTTGTCAAGTGCCAATTGGATGGGAAAATTGTTCGAAATTTAAGTTGGCTAACAGTGTAATGTCACGTGGCAAAGTGTAAATTAAAGTGTACACCATACTGTACATATAGCAAGGTCCTTTTGGATTGAAATTTGCTATTTGTAAACTAATTGTTGACACGTTGTTAAACACTCGCATTGTTGTCAAGTGTCAATTGGATGGAAAAACTGTTTGAAATTTATACTGTCCAACAGGGTAATGTCACGTGGCAATGTGTAAACTAAAGCGTGTACACCAATGTGTACATGTAGCAAGGATCTTACGGATTGAACTTTGCTATTTCCACACTAATTTTTGACACGTTGTTTGACACTTCGATTATTTTCAAATGTCAATTGAATGGGAAAATTGTTTGAAATTTAAATTGTCCAATGGGGTAATATCACATGGCAAAGTGTAAACTAATGTGTACACCATAGTGTACATGTAGCAAGATTCTTACCGATTGCACTTTGCTATTTGTACACTGATTTTTGACACTTTGTTTGACAATTCCTTTGTTTTCAAGTGTAGATTGAATGGAAAAATTGTTTGAAATTTAAATTGTCCAATAGGGTAATGTCACACGACAAAGTGTAAACTAATGTGTACACCATAGTGTACATGTAGCAATGTTCTTACCGATTGAACTTTGCTATTTGTACGCTAATTTTTAACAGGTTTTTTTACACTTGCATTGTTGTCAAGTGTCAATTAGATGGGAGAAATGTTTGAAATTTGAACTGTCCAACAGGGTAATGACACGTGGCAAAGTGTAAACTAAAGTGTACACCATAGTGTACGTGTCGCTAGGTTCTTACCAATTGAACTTTGCTATTTGTGCATCGATTTTGGACACTTTGTTTGGCACTTGCATCTTTGTCAAGTGTTAACTGGAGGGGAAAATTGTTTGAAATTTAAGCTGTCCATCAGGGTAATGTCACATAGCAAAGTGTAAAAGATAGTGTACACCATAGTGTACATGTAGCAATGTTCTTAGCGATTGAACTTTGCTATTTGTACTTCGATTTTTGACACGTTGTTTGACACTTGCATTATTTTCAAGTGTGAATTGGATGGAAAAACTGTTTGAAATTTATACTGTCCAACAGGGTAATGTCACGTGGCAATGTCTAAACTAAAGTGTGTACACCATTCTGTAAATGTAGCAAGGATCTTACGGATTGAACTTTGCTATTTCCACACTAATTTTTAACACGTTGTTTGACACTTCCATTATTGTTAAGTGTCAATTGAATGGGAAAATTATTTGAAATTTAAATTGTCCAACAGGGTAATGTCACATGGCAAAGTGTAAACTAATGTGTACACCATAGTGTACATGTAGCAAGGTTCTTACCGATTGCACTTTGCTATTTGTATGCTGATTTTTGACACTTTGTTTGACAATTCCATTGTTGTCAAGTGTAGATTGAATGGAAAAATTATTTGAAATTTAAATTGTCCAACAGGGTAATGTCACACGACAAAGTGTAAACTAATGTGTACACCATAGTATGCATGTCGCTAGGTTCTTACCAATTGAATTTTGCTATTTATACATCAATTTTGGACACGTTGTTTGACACTTGCATCTTTGTCAAGTGTTAATTGGATGGGAAAACTGTTTGAAATTTAAACTGTCCATTAGGGTAATGTCACATGGCAAAGTGTAAACTAAAGTGTACACCATAGTGTACATGTGGCAAGGTTCTTAGCGATTGAACTTTGATTTTTGACACGTTGTTCGACACTTGCATTGTTTTCAAGTGTCAATTGGATCGAAAAATTGTTTGAAATTTAAAATGTCCGACAGGGTAATGTCACGTGGCAAAGTATAAACTAAAGTGTACATGTAGCAAGGTTCATACCGATTGAACTTTACTATTTGTACAGAGATTTTTGACACGTTGTTTAGCACTTACATTGTTGTCAAGTGTAAATTGGATGGGAAAACTGTTTGAAACTTATACTATCCAACAGGGTAATGTCACGTGGTAAAGTGTAAACTAAAGTGTGTACACCATTGTTTACATGTAGCGAGGTTCTTACCGATTGAACTTTGCTATTTGTACACTAATTTTTGACACGTTGTTTGACACATGCATTGTTGTCAAGTGTCAGTTGTATGGGAAAACAATTTAAAATTTAAACTGTCCAGTAGGGTAATGTCACGTGGCAAAGTGTAAATTAAATTGTGTACAGCATGCTGTACATGTAGCAAGGTTCTTGTCGATTGAACTTTGTTATTTGTATACTGATTTTTGACACGTTGCTTGACAGTTGTATTATTTTTTAGTGTTAATTGGAGGGGAAAATTGTTTGAACTTGAAACTGTCCAACAGGGTAATGACATATTGGAAAGTGTAAACTAAAGTAGTATGCCATAGTATAACTGTCACAAGGTTCTTACGGATTGAACTTTATTATTTGTACACTGATGTTGGACTCGTTGTTCAACACTTGCATCATTGTCAAGTGACAATTGGATGGAAAAATTGTTTGAAATTTAAACTCTGCACCAGGGTAATAACACGTGGTAAAGTGCAAACTAAAGTGTACATGTAGCAAAGTTCATACCGATTGAACTTTACTATTTGTACGCTGATTTTTGACATGTTGTTTGACACTTGCATTGTTGTCAAGTGTCATTTGGACAAAAGAACTGTTTGAAATTTAAGCTGTCCAACAGGGTAATTTCACGTGGAAAAGTGTAAACTAAAGTATACACCATAGTGTACATGTAGGAAGGTTCTTTCCGATTGAACTTTACTATTTGTACGCTAATTTTTGACACATTGTTCGACGCCGATTGAACTTTGCTATTTGTACACTGATTTAACCTGTTGTTTGACTCTTGCATTGTTGTCAAGTGTCAGTTGGATAGGAAAACTATTTGAAATTTAAACTGTCCGGCAGGATAATGTCACGTGGCAAAGTTTAGACTAAAGTGTGTACACCATGGCGTACATGTAGCAAGGTTCTTAGCGATTGAACTTTGTTATTTGTACACTGATTTTTGACACGATGTTTGACATGTGCATTGTTGTCAAGTGTCAATTGGACAAAAACTGTTCGAAATTTAAACTGTCCAACAGGGTAATGTCACGTGGCAAAGTATAAAGTAAAGTCTGTACACCATAATGTACATGTAGCAAGGTCCTTACCGACAGAACTTCACTATTTGTAAATTGATTTTTGACACTTTGTTTGACGCTTGCATTATTGTCAAGTGTCAATTGGAAAGGAAAACTGTTTGAAATTTAAACTATCAATTAGGGTAATGTCACGTGGCAAAGTGTAAACTAAAGTGTGTACTCCGTAGTGTACATGTAGCAGGGTTCTTACCGATTGAACTTTGCTATTTGTATACTGATTTTTGACACATTGTTTGACACTCGCATTGTTGTCAAGTGTAACGTCACATGGTAATGTGTAAACTAAAGTGTGTACACCACAATGTACATGTAGCAAGGTTCTTACCGATTGAACTTTGCTATTTGTACACTGATTTTAGACACGTTGTTTGACGCTTGCATTGTTGTCATGTGTCAATTGGATGGGAAAACCATTTGAAATTTAAACTGTCCATCGGGCTAATGTCCCGTGGCAAAGTGTAAACTAAAGTGTACACCATAGTGTACATGTAGTAAGGTCCTTACTGATTGAACTTTGCTACTTGTAAACTGATTTTTGACACGTTGTTTGACATTCGCATTGTTGTCAACTATCAATTGGATGGGAAGACTATTTGAAATTTATACTGACCGGTAGGGTAATGTCACGTGGTAAAGTGTAAGCTTAGGTGTACACCATCGTGTACATGTAGCAAGGTCCTTACCGATTAAACTTTACTATTTGTAAACTGATTTTTGACACGTTGTTTGACTCTCACATTGTTGTCAAGTGTCAATGGATGGGAAAGCTGTTTGAAATTAATACTGTCCAATAGGGTAATGTCACGTGGCAAAGTGTAAACTAAAGTGTGTACACCATAGTGTAGATGTAGCAAGGTTCTTACCGATTGAACTTTATTATTTGTACACTGATTTCTGACACGTTGTTTGACACTTGCTTTGTTGTCAAGTTTCAATTGGATGGGAAAATTGTGTGAAATTTAAACTATCCAACAGGGTAATATCACTTGGCAAAGTGTAAACTAAAGTGTACACCATAGTGTACATATAGCAAGGTTCTAACTGATTGAACTTTGCTATTTATACACTGATTTTCGACACGTTATTTGACACTTGCATTTTTGTCGAGTTTCAATTGAATGGGAAAACTGCTTGAAATTTAAAACTGTCCAACAGGGTAATATTACGTGGTAAAGTGTAAACTGAAGTGTGTATACCATAGTGCACACAAAGTAAGGTTCTCACCGATTCAACTTTGCTATTTGTACATTCATTTTTGACTCGTTGTTTGACACTTGCATTGTTGTCAAGTGCCAAATGGATGGAAAAATTGTTTGAAATTTAAACTATCCAACAGGGTAATGTCACGTGGCAAAGTGTAAACAAAAGTGTACACTATAGTGTACATGTAGCATGGTTCTTATTGATTGAACTTTGTTATTTGTACACATATTTTTGACACGTTGTTTGATAGTTTCATTGTTGTCAAGTGTCAATTGGATGCGAAAACTGGTTGAAACTTAAACTGTTCGATGGGGTAATGTCACGTGGCAAAGTGTAAACTAAAGTGTGCACCATAGTGTACATGTAGCAAGATTCTTACCGATTGAAATTTGTTATTTGTACACTAATTTTTGACATGTTGTTTGACACTCGCATTGTTGTCAAGTGTCAATTGATTGGGAAAATTGTTTGAAATTTATACAATCCAATATGAAAATGTCACGTCGCAAAGTGTAAACTAAACTGTGTACACCATAGTGTACATGTTGCAAGGTTTTTACTGATTGAACTTTGTAATTTATATGCTGATTTTTGACACGTTGTTTGATACTTGCATTGTTGTCAAGTTTTGATTGTACGAAAAAACTATTTGAAACTTAAACTGTTCAACTGGGTTATGTCACATGGCTAAGTGTAAACTAAAGTGTACACCATAGTGCACATGTAGCACGGTCCTTACCGATTGAACTTTGCTATTTGTAAACTAATTTTAACACGTTGTTTGACACTCGCATTGTTGTCAAGTGTCAATTGGTTGGGAAAATTGTTTGAAATTTATACTATCCAATATGAAAATGTCACGTGGCAAAGTGTAAACTAAAGTGTGTACACCATAGTGTACATGTTGCAAGGTTCTTACTAATTGAACTTTGCTATTTTTACACTGATTGTTGGCGCGTTGTTTGACACTCGCATTGATGTCAAGTGTCAATTGGATGGGAAAACTATTGGAAATTTGAACTGTTCAACGGGGTAATGTCAAATGGCAAAGTGTAAACTAAAGTGTACACCATAGTGTACATGTAGCAAGGTTCTTACCGATTGAACTTTGCAATTTATACACTGATTTTTGACACGATATTTGAGACTTGCATTGTTATCAAGTTTCGATTGAACGGAAAAGCTGTTTGAAATTAAAATTGTCCAATAGGGTAATGTTACGTGGAAAAGTGTAAACTAAAGTGTACAGCATTGTGCACATGTAGCAAGGTTCTTATCGATTGAACTTTGATATTTGTACACTGATTTTTGACACGTTGTTTTACACTTCCATTGTTGTCAAGTGTTAATTGAATGGGAAAAGTGTTTGAAATTCAAACTGTCCAATAGGGTAATGCCACGTGGCAAAGTGTAAACTAAGGTTTACACCACAGTAAACATGTAGAAAGGTCCTTACTGATTGAACTTTGCTATTTGTAAATTGATTTTTGACATGTTGTTTGACACTCGCATTGTTGTCAAGTGCTAATTGGATGGGAAAACTATTTGAAATTTATACTTTCTAACAGGGTAATTTCTCGTGGCAAAGTGTAAACTAAAGTGTGTGCACCATAGTGTACACGTAGCAAGGTTCTTACCGATTGAACTTTGCTATTTGTACACTAATTTTTGACACATTGTTTGTCACTCGCATTGTTGTCAAGTGTCAATTGGAAGGGAAAAGTGTTTGAAATTTATACTGTCAAACAGGGTACTATCACGTGGCAAAGTGTAAACTAAATTGTGTACACCATAGTGTGCATGTAGTAAGGTTTATACCGTTTGAACTTTGCTATTTGTACACTAATTTTCTACACTTTGTTTGACACTTGCATTGTTGTCAACTGTCAATTAGATGGGAAAATTGTTTGAAATTTAAATGTTCAACAGGGTAATGTCATGTGGCAAAGTGTAAACTAATGTGTAAACCATAATGTACATGTAGCAAGGTCCTTACCGATCGAACTTTGCTATTTGTAAACTAATTTTTTATACATTCTTTGACACTTGCATTGTTGTCAAGTGTTAATTGGATGGGAAAATTGTTTGCAATTTATACTGTCCGACAGGGTAATGTTATGTGGCAAAGTGTAAACTAAAGTGTGTATAACATAGTGTACATGTAGCAAGGTTCTTACCGATTGAACTTTAATATTTGTACACTGATTTTTGACACGTTGTTTGACACTTGCATTTTTGTCAAGTTTCAATTGAATGGGAAAATTGTTTCAAATTTAAACTGTCCAACAAGGTAATGTTACATGGCAAAGTGTAAACTAAAGTGTTTATACCATAGTGTACACGTAGCAATGTTCTTAACGATTGAACTTTGCTATTTGTATATTGATTTTTGACACGTTGTTTAACGATTGTTCTTAAAGATTGAACTTTGCTATTTGTATATTGATTTTTGACACGTTGTTTGACACTTGTATTGTTGCCAAGTGTCAAATGGATGGGAAAATTGTTTGAAATTTAAACTGTTCAACAAGGTAATGTTACGTGACAAAGTGTAAACAAAAGTGTACACCATAGTATACATGTAGCAAGGTTCTTATCGATTGAACTTTGTTATTTGTACACAGATTTTTGACACGTTGTTTGATGCTTACATTGTTGTCATGTGTCAATTGGATGCGAAAACTATTTGAAACTTAAACTGTTCAATGGGGTAATGTCACGTGGCAAAGTGTAAACTAAAGTGTACACCATAGTGTACATATAGCAAGGTTCTTACCGATATTTGTACACTAATTTTCGACACGTTGTTTGACACTCGCATTGTTGTCAAGTGTCAATTGGACGGAAAAACTATTTGAAATTTAAACTATCCAACAGGGTAATCTCACATGGAAAACTGTAAACAAAAGTGTACACCATAGTGTACATGTAGGAAGGTTCTTATCGATTGAACATTGTTATTTGTGCACAGATTTTTGACACGTTTGACGCTTGCATTGTTGTCAAGTGTCAATTGGATGGAAAAACTATTTGAAACTTAAACTGTTCAACGGCGTAATGTCACATGGCAAAGTGTAAACTAAAGTGCACACCATAGCATACATGTAGCACGGTCTTTACCGATTGAACTTTGCTATTTGTAAACTGATTTTTAACACATTGTTTGGCACTCGCATTGTTGTCAAGTGTCAATTGTTTGGGAAAATGTTTGAAATTTATACTACCCAATATGAAAATGTCTCATGGCAAAGTGTAAACTAAAGTGTGTACACCATTGTGTACAAGTTGCAAGGTTCTTACCGATTGAACTTTGCTATTTTTACACTGATTTTTGACGCGTTGTTTGACACTCGCATTGATGTCGAGTGTCAATTGGATTGGAAAACTGTTAGAAATTTGAATTGTCCAACAGGGTAATGTCACATGGCAAAGTGTAAACTAAAGTGTACACCATAGTGTACATGTAGCAAGGTTCTTGCCGATTGAACTTTACAATTTATACACTGATTTTTGAGAAGTTGTTTGACACTTGCATTGTTGTTAAGTGTAGATTGAACGAAAAAACTGTTTGAAATTAAAACTGTGCATCAGGGTAATATCACATGGAAAAGTGTAAACTAAAGTGTACACCATTGTGCACATGTAGCAAGGTTCTTATCGATTGAACTTTGTTATTTGCATACTGATTTTTGACACGTTTTACACTTCCATTGTTGTTAAGTGTTAATTGGATGGGAAAAGTGTTTAAAATTCAAACTGTCCAACAGGGTAATGTCACGTGGCAAAGTGTTAACTAAAGTTTACACCATAGTAAACATGGAACAAGGTCTTTATCGATTGACGTTCGCTATTTGTAAATTGATTTTTAACACGTTACTTGACACTCGCATTGTTGTCAAGTGCCAATTGGATGGGAAAAATGTTTGAAATTTATACTTTCTAGCAGGGTAATTTCTCGTGGCAAAGTGTAAACTAAAGTGTGTGCACCATAGTGTACATGTAGCAAGGTTCTTACCGATTGAACTTTGCTATTTGTACAATAATTTTTGACACGTTGTTTGACACTCCCATTGTTGTCAAGTGTCAATTGGAAGGAAAAATGTTTGAAATTTATACTGTCCAATAGGGTACTGTCACGTGGCAAAGTGTAAACTAAATTTTGTACACGGTAGTGTACATGTAGCAAGGTTCATACCGTTTGAACTTTGCTATTTGGACACTAATTTTCTACACGTTGTTTGACACTTGCATTGTTTTAACTGCCAATTGGGTGAAAAAACTATTTGAAATTTAAAATGTCTAACAGGGTTATGTCACGTGGCAAAGTGCAAACTAATGTGTACACCATAGTGTACATGTAGTAAGGTCCTTACCGATCAAACTTTGCTATTTGTAAACTAATTTTTTACATGTGCTTTGACACTCGCATTGTTCTCAAGTGTCAATTGGATAGGAAAATTATTTGAAAGTTATACTGTCCAACAGGGTAATGTTACATGGCGAAGTATAAACTAAAGTGTGTATACTATAGTGTACATGTAGCAAGGTTCTTACCGATTGAACTTTCATATTTGTACACTAATTTTTGACACGTTGTTTAACACTTGTACTGTTATCAAGTGTCAATTGGATGAGAAAATTGTTTGAAATTTAAACTGTCCGACAGGGTAATGTCTGTGGCAAAGTGTAAACTAATGTGCACACCATAGTGTACATGTAGCAAGGTCCTTACCGAGTGAACTTTGCTATTTGTTCACTGATTTTTGACACATTGTATGACACTTGCATTGTTGTCTTGTATCAATTGGATGGAAAAAGTCTTTGAAATTTAAACTATCCAATAGAGTAATGTCACGTGGCAAAGTGTAAACTAAAGTGTACACCATAGTGTACATGGAGCAAAGTTCTTATAGATTGAACTTTGCTTTTTGTACACTAATTTTTGACACGTTGTTTAACCCTTGCATTATTGTCAAGTGTCAATTGGATGGGAAAACTGTTTAAAATTTAAACTGTCCAATAGGGTAATGTCATGTGGCAAAGTGTAAACTAATGTGCACACCATAGTGTAAATGTAGCAAGGTTCTTACCGATTGAACTTTGGTATTTGTAAACTAATTTTTGACACGTTGTTTGACACTCGCATTATTTTCAAGTGTCAATTGGATAAGAAAGCGGTTTTAAATTTATACTGTCCAACAGCGTAATGTCTCATGGCAAAGTGCAAACTAAGGTTTGTACATCATAGTGTAAATGCAACAAGGTTCTTAAGGATTGAGTTTTGCTATTTGCACACCAATTTTTGAAATGTTGTTCGACACTTGCATTGGTGTCAAGTGTCAATTGGAAGGGAAAATTGTTTGAAATTTAAATTGTCCAATAGGGTAATATCGGGTGGTAGAGTGTAAACTAAAGTGTACACCATAATGTACATGTAGCAAGATTCTTACCGATTGAACATTGCTATTTGTACACTTATTTTTGACACGTCGTTTGACACTTGCATTGTTGTCAAGTGTCAATTGGATGGAAAAACTGTTTTAAATTTAAACTATCCGACATGGTAATGTCCCGTGGAAAAGTGTAAACTAAAGTGTACACCATAGTGTAAATGTGGCAAGGTTCTTACCGATTGAACTTTGCTATTTGTACACTGATTTTTGACACGTTGTTTGACGCTTGTATTGTTGTTATGTTTCAATTGGACTGAAAAACTGTTTTAAATTTAAACTATCCGACATGGTAATGTCCCGTGGAAAAGTGTAAACTAAAGTGTACACCATAGTGTAAATGTGGCAAGGTTCTTACCGATTGAACTTTGCTATTTGTACACTGATTTTTGACACGTTGTTTGACGCTTGTATTGTTGTTATGTTTCAATTGGATGGGAAGACTGTTTGAAATTTAAATTGTCCGACAGGGTAATGTCACGTGGCAAAGTGTAAACTAAAGTGTACACTGTAGTGTACATGTAGCAAGGTCCTTACCAATTGAACTTCGCTATTTGTAAACTGAATTTTGACACGTTGTTTGACACTAGCAATGTTGGCAAGTTTCAGTCAGTTGGGAAAACTGTTTGAAACTTACACTTCCAATAGGGAAATGTCACGTGGCAAATTGTAAACTAAAGTGTGTGCACCATACTGTACATGTAGCAACGTTCCTACCGATTGAAATTTGCTATTTGTACATTGATTTTTGACACGTTGTTTGACACTCGCCTGTTGTCAAGTGTCAATCGGAAGGGAAAATAGTTTGAAATTTATACTGTCCAACAGGGTAATGTCACATGGCAAAGTGTAAACTAATGTGTACACCATAGTGTATATGTAGCAAGGTTCTTACCGATTGAACTTTGCTATTTGTACACTAATTTTCTAGACGTTGTTTGACACATGTATTGTTGTCAAGTGTCCATTGGAAGGGAAAACTGTTTGAAATTAAAGCAGTCCAGCAGGGTAATGTCACGTGTCAAAGTGTAAAATAGAATGTGCACACCATAGAGTACATGTAGTAAGGTTCTTACCTATTGAACTTTGCTATTTGTACACTGATTTTTGACACGTTGTTTGGCACTCTTATTGTTGTTAAGTGTCAATTGGATGAGAAAACTGTTTGAAATTTATACTATCCAACAAGATAATGTCACTTGGCAAAGTGTAAACTAATGTGTACACTATAGTGTACATGTAGCTAGGTCCTTACTGATCAAACTTTGCTATTTGCAAACTAATTTTTTACACGTTGTTTGACACTCGCATTGTTGTCAGGTGTCAATTGGATGGGAAAACTTTTTGAAATTTATACTGTCCAACAGGGTAATGTTACGTGGCGAAGTGTAAACTAAAGTGTGTATACCATAGGGTACACGTAGCAAGGATCTTACCGATTGAACTTTGTTATTTGTACATTAATTTTTGACACGTTGTTTAACACTTGCATTGTTGTCAAGTGTTAAATGGATTGGAAAACTGTTTGAAATTTAAACTGTCCAACAGGGTAATGTCACGTGGCAATGTGTAAACTTATATGTATACCGTAGTGTACATGTAGCAAGGTCCTTTTCGATTGAACTTTGCTATTTTAAACTAATTTTTAATATGTTGGTTGACACTTGCATTGTTGTCAAGTGTCAATTGGACACGGAAACTATTTGAAATTTATACTGTCCAACAGGGTAATGTCACTTGGAAATGTGTAAACTAATGTGTACACCATAGTGTACATATAGCAAGGTTCTTACTGATCGAACTTTGCTATTTGCAAACTAATTTTTTACACGTTGTTTGACACTCGCATTGTTGTCAGGTGTCAATTGGATGGGAAAACCTTTTGAAATTTATACTGTCCAACAGGGTAATGTTACGTGGCAAAGTGTAAACTAAAGTGTGTATACCATAGGGTACACGTAGCAAGGTTCTTACCGATTGAACTTTGCTGTTTGTACATTAATTTTTGACACGTTGTTTAACACTTGCATTGTTGTCAAGTGTCAAATGGATTGGAAAATTGTTTGAAATTTAAATTGTCCAACAGGGTAATGTCACGTGGCAAAGTGTAAACTTATTTGTATACCGTAGTGTACATGTAGCAAGGTCCTTTTCGATTGAACTTTGCTATTTTTAAACTGATTTTTAATATGTTGGTTGACACTCGCACTATTGTCAAGTGTCAATTGGACGGGAAACTATTTGAAATTTATACTGTCCAATAGGGTAATGTCACGTGGCAATGTGTAAATTAAAGTGTGTACATCATAGTGTACATGTAGCAAGGTTCTTACTGATTGAACTTTGCCATTTGCACACTAATTTTTGACACATTGTTTCAAACTTGCATTGTTGTCAAGTGTCAATTGGATGGAAAAACTGTGTGAAATTTAAACTATCCAACAGCGTAATGTCACATGGCAAAGTGTAAACTAAAGTGTACACCATAGTATACATGTAGCAATGTTCGTACCAATTGAACTTTTGCTATTTGTACACTGATTTTTAACACATTGTTTGACACTTACATTGTGGTCAAGTGTCAATTGAATGAGAGAACTGTTTGAAATTTGAACTGTCCAATTGGGTAATGACACGTGGCAAAGTATAAACTATAGTGTACACCATAGTGTATATGTCACATGGTTCTTACCGATTGAACTTTGCTAATTGTACACCAATTTTGGACATGTCGTTTGACACTTGCATCAGTGTCAAGTGTCAATTGGATGGAAAAACTATTTGAAATTTAAACTGTCCATTAGGGTATTGTCACTTGGCAACGTGTAAACTAAAGTGTACACCATAGTGTACTTGTAGCTAGGTTCTTAGTGATTGAACTTTGTTATTTGTTCACTGATTTTATACAAGTAGTTTGACACTTTCATTGTTGTCAAGCGTCAATTGGACAGAAAACTATTTGAAATTTAAACTGTCCAACATGGTAATGTAACGTGGAAAATTGTAAACTAAAGTGTACATCATAGTGTATATGTAGTAAGGTTCTTACCGATTGAACTTTACTATTTGTACATTGATTTTTGGCACGTTGTTTGACGCTTACATTGTTGTCACGTGTCAAATGGATGAGAGAACTGTTTGAAATTTAAACTATCCAACAGGATAATGTCACGTGGCAAAGTGTAAACTAAAGTGTGTACACCATAGTGTACATGTAGCAATGTCCTTACCAATTGAACTTTGCTATTTATAAACTGATTTTTAACACATTGTTTGTCATTCGCATTGTTGTCAAGCGTCAATTGGTCAGAGAAACTGTTTGAAATTTATACTATTCAACAGGGTAATGTCACATGGCAAAGTGTAAACTAAAGTGTATACATCATAGTGTACATGTAGTAAGGTTCTTATCGATTGAACTTTGCTATTTGTACACTAATTTTTGACACGTTGTCTGACACTCGCATTGTTATCAAGTGTAATGTCACATGGCAAATGTGTAAACTAAAGAGTGTACGCCATAGTGTACATGTAGCAAGGTTCTTATCGATAGAACTTTGCTATTTGTACACTAATTTTTGACAAGTTGTTTGACACTCGCATTGTTGCCAAGTGTCATTTGGATGGGAAAACTATTTGAATTTATACTGTGCAATAGGATAATGTCACGTGGCAATGTGTAAACTAAAGTGTGTACATCATAGTGTACATGTAGCAAGGTTCTTACCGATTGAACTTTGCCATTTGCAGACTAATTTTTGACACAATGTTTCACACTTACATTGTTGTCAAGTGTCAATTGGATGGGAAAACTGTGTGAAATTTAAACTGTCCAATAGCGTAATGTCACGTGGCAAAGTGTAAACTAAAGTGTACACCATAGTGTACATGTAGCAAGGTTCTTACCAATTGAACTTTGCTATTTGTACACTGATTTTTAACACATTGTTTGACACTTACATTGTGGTCAAGTGTCAATTGGATGGGAGAACTGTTTGAAATTTGAACTGCCCAATTGGGTAATGACCCGTGGCAAAGTGTAAACTATAGTGTACACCATAGTGTATATGTCACATGGTTCTTACCGATTGAACTTTGCTAATTGTATGCCAATTTTGGATATGTCGTTTGACACTTACATTAGTGTCAAGTGTGAATTGGATGGAAAAATTGTTTGAAATTTAAACTGTCCATCAGGGTAATGTCACTTGGCAAAATGCAAACTAAAGTGTACATCATAGCGTACTTGTAGCTAGGTTCTTAGCGATTGAACTTTGTTATTTGTTCAATGATTTTATACAAGTTGTTTGACACTTTCATTATTGTCAAGTGTCAATTGGACAGAAAAACTGTTTGAAATTTAAACTGTCCAACAGGGTAATGTAACGTGGAAAATTGTAAACTAAAGTGTACACCATAGTGTATATGTAGCAAGGTTCTTACCGATTGAACTTTGCTATTTATACACTGATTTTCGACACGTTGTTTGACACTTGCATTGTTGTCACGTGTCAAATGGATGGGAGAACTGTTTGAAATTTAAACTATCCAATAGGGTAATGTTACATGGCAAAGTATAAACTAAAGTGTGTACACCATAGTGTACATGTAGCAATGTCCTTACCGATTGAACTTTGTTATTCATAAACCGATTTTTAACACGTTTGACATTCGCATTGTTGTAGAGCGTCAATTGGTCAGAAAAACTATTTGAAATTTATACTATTCAACAGGGTAATGTCACATGGCAAAGTGTAAACTAAAGTGTATACACCATAGTGTACATGTAGTAAGGTTCTTATCAGTTGAACTTTGTTATTTGTACACTGATTTTTGACATGTTATTTGACACTCGCATTGTTATCAAGTGTAATGCCACTTGGCAATGTGTAAACTAAAAAGTGTACACCATAGTGTACATGTAGCAAGGTTCTTACCGATAGAACTTTGCTATTTGTACACTAATTTTTGACAAGTTGTTTGACACTCGTATTGTTGCCAAGTGTCAATTGGATGAGAAAACTATTTGAAATTTATGCTGTCCAATACGGTAATGTCACGTGGTAAAGTGTAAACTAAAGTATACACCATAGTGTACATGTAGCAAGGTTCTTACTGATTGAACATTACTATTTATACACTGATTTTTGACACATTGTTTGACACTTGCATTGTTGTCAAGTGTCAATTGGATGGGAAAATTGTGTGAAAATTAAACTATCCAACAGGGTAATATCACGGGGCAAAGTGTAAACTAAAGTGTACACCATAGTCTACATGTAGCAAGCTCTTTATGATTGAACTTTGCTATTTCTAAACCGATTAATAACACGTTGTTTGACACTCACATTGTTGTCAAGCGTCAATTAGTCGGAAAAACTATTTGAAATCTATACTATCCAAAAGAGTAATGTCACATGGCAAAGTGTAAACTAAAGTGTGTACTCCATAGTGTACATGTAGCAAGGTTCTTTCCGATTGAACTTTTGTTATTTGTACACTGATTTTTGACACGTTGTTTGACACTCGCATTGTTGTCAAGTGTAATGTCATGTGGTAATGTGTAAACTAAAGTGTGTACACCATAGTGTACATGTAGCAAGGTTCTTATCGATGGAACTTTGCTATTTGCACACTGATTTTTGACACGTTGTTTGACACTCGCACTGTTGCCAAGTGTCAATTGGATGGAAAAACTGTTTGAAATTTATACTGTCCAATTGGATAATGTCACATGGCAAAGTGTAATTTAAAGTGTACACCATAGTGTATATGTAGCAAGGTCTTTACCGATTGAACTTTGCTATTTGTAAACTGATTTTTGACACATTGTTTGACTCTCACATTGTTTTCAAGTGTCAATTGGATGGGAAAAGTATTTGAAATTTATACTGTCCAAGAGGGTCATGTCATGTGGTAAAGTGTAAACTAAAGTGTGTACACCATAGTGTACATGCAGTAAGGTTTTTACCGATTGAACTTTACTATTTGTACACTGATTTTTGACACATTGTTTGACACTTGCATTGTTGTCAAGCGTCAATTGGATGGGAAAATTGTGTGAAATTTAAATCATCCAAAAGGGTAATATCGAGTGGCAAAGTGTAAACTAAAGTATACACCACATTGTATATGTAGCAAGGTTCTTACCGATTGAACTTTAGTATTTGTACACTGATTTTTGACACGTTGTTTGACACTCGCATTGTTGTCAAGTGTCAATTGGATCAAAAAATTGTTTGAAATTTAAACTGTCCAACAGGGTAATGTCACGTGGAAACGTTTAAACTAAAGTGTACACCATAGTGTACATATAGCCAGGTTCTTATCGATTAAACTTTGTTATTTGTACACAAATTTTTGACACGTTATTTGACGCTTGCATTGTTGTCAAGTATCAATTGGATTGGAAAATTATCTGAAATTTATACTATCCAACGGGGTAATGTCACGTGCCAAAGTATAAACTAAAGTGTACACCATAGTGTACAAGTTGCAAGGTCCTTACCGATTGAACTTCGCTATTTGTAAATTGATTTTTAAAACGTTGTTTGACACTCACATTGTTGTCAAGTGTCAGTTGGTTGGGAAAATTGTTTGAAATGATCCAGGAGTCGAGCCCGACAAAGGCAAGTGCGAGACGAGACACGTTGATACTTGATGGCGGACCAATGACGTGATCAAGGGCAAAGCAAGTGAAACAAGTGATGGGATTGCTCGTTCAAGAAACCATTGATAGAACCATATTCGGGACTCAAAATGGAGCAACTTTCATGTTCAGGACGAAGGCCGAATCAACTTGGATCAATTTGTTATCAAGCGACGAAAGCGGAGGCTAAAGATAACACCATGCGGTCGCACAGGCAAAACCATATGCGGCCGCACACATGCATACCGAAAACCAAAAGTGCAATTTCAGTTGAACCATGCGACTGCATGGATTTACACCATGCGGCCGCACAGGCCAAAAATTTGGCGAATTTTTCAATTTTGGCAATTTTTCATATTTTGTTAGATTTTGATTCTTTTCCATATTTTGGAGATTATACTCGACTTTTGCACGATTTTTACCTAGTTTTTAGGTTTAGTATAAATGGGAGTTTCCATTCAATTATTAAAAAAACCTTTGACATTATTGATATTGAATTAAAGTGAGGCGTATTGTCTTCTCTTTATCATTCTTCATTGAACAATTTCGAACTTATCAAGTGTTAACTTGTGACGTTCAAACAACTAGATTTAATTCTTGGATTGCGTGATCAAGGGGTCTTTCAAGCATCATTCTTCTTGGGTTTTTTGGTTCGACTTTCTTTTGGGTTAATCCTAAACTTTGGATTAATTTGGCTTTCTTGGGTTCGTCAATCTCGTTGTGGGTTTCGTAATCAATGTTGCTATGGGTTTCGCATCAGTTGGTATCAGAGCTTTGGCTCCAAATTAATTGAATGTTATATCTTTTCTTTATTTTTTTGGGTCGTTAATTGTTCTTTCTTAGTTTTTCTTCATTCTTGTTTTCTTTTCAGCGTTTTGTTGAGTTGTTGGTAGTTTACTCACCTTATTTCATCAAGGAGTAAAAAAAAAGTACAAAAATGAAAAAAAAGGGTTACTGTACATTCGAGGTACTGTTCATCTCGAAGTATTGTTCACAAAAAACAAAATATATATATATATATAAAATTTGATATCATTGTTTGATTTTGTTTTTTTTTCTACCAACAACAATTCCTACATTGTGTTTGATTTTTGGGATATTCAATTGGGTTCGAGTCTTTCATTCTTCTTTTGAGTCTATTCACATATTCGTGTCAAAATATTCATCTATTCCACTTATTCAAGTCCTTTGAGTCTCGTGGTCTTTGATTAATATTAGGTTTGTTTGAATTGCCAGTAAAACAATTGATTTAGTTCACTTGGTTCTTTGAAGTGCGTGGAGGGAGACTTTGAGTGGTAAAAGAACGAGTGGTGAGTTTAATAGAGGGAAAAAGTGATAGTGAGTGTTTTTCGAGTGAAATCTTTGTGAGGCATAAAAGAAATTGTGTGATATGATGTCGGAAAGAGAAGGTTCTAATTCAAGCCAAAATGGTAATGACAACAATACATTGGAGGACATGATAAGGAGGTTTGAAAGGGTACTTGGTGATGTTAGAGAGAAGGTGGATAGGCAAGGGGAATGGATGGCACAAATGGGTACTACAATTGCTAATCTTAGCCGGGGACAAGTGGAGATGTCTAATGCTAGGGGGCCGGGTAGGCGTGAATCTAGGAGAGGAAGGCGGGATGAGTATCGTAGTGATGAGGATGATTTTGATGAAAATGACATTGATATGGGTCGAGCGAGGCATAGGGGTGATAGGATGGAAAGACGGGGTAGAAATAACTTGGGAGATGAAGTAGATGGAAATTTGGGGAGTATTAAAATGACTATTCCGCGATTTAAGGGGAGAAGCGATCCAGAAGCATATTTAGATTGGGAAAGGAAGGTTGAGATAATTTTTGAGTGCTATAATTATTTGGAGGAGAAAAAGGTAAAATTGGCGGTGCTTGAATTCGTGGATTACGCGATATCTTTGTGGGATCAAGTACTTATATCACGGCGTAGGGGTCGGGAAAGGCCAATTAGCACTTAGGATGAGTTGAAGATGTTGATGAGAAGGAGGTTTGTTTCGAGTCACTATTATAGGGAAATCCATCAAAAATCGCAAGGTTTGTATCAAGGATCGAAAAGCGTAGAGGATTATCACAAGGAGATGGAAATTCTTATGATTCGGGCTAATGTGGAAGNGCTGCACCTAGAGGTAAAAATGATTGGCAAAAGGGCAAGGATGAAAATGCTAGCAAACCAATATCAAAACCGGAGGCACAATCGTCGTGCAATTGGGACATCAAATGTTTTAGGTGTTTGGGAATGGGGCATATTGCTTCTCAATGCCCAAACAAATGGGCGATGGTGTTGCGGGATAATGGAGAGATTGTGAGCGATAGTGATGGCGAGTTTGATGACATGCCGGCGTTGGAGGGTGTTAGTGAAGAAGAAAAAGTTGAAGGACCGGTTGGGGATCTATTAGTCACAAGGCGAGCTCTCACTACTCACGTCAAAGCGAATGACTTGGAGTTGCAACGGGAGAACATTTTCCACACTTGATGCCACATCAACAATACGGTATGTAATGTTATAATTGTTGGGGGTAGTTGCACTAATGTAGCTAGCGTATCTCTTGTAGAAAAATTGGGTTTAACATTGTTGAGACACTCGAGACCTTATAAACTACAATGGTTGAATGAGAGTGGCGAGGTGAGGGTGAATCGAAGAGTGTTAATTAATTTGTCAATTGGGAGTTATAAGGATGAGTTAGTATGTGATGTGGTGCCAATGCAAGCGGGACATATTTTATTGGGGTGACCATGGCAATACGATAGGAAGGCTATGCATGATGGGTACAAAAATCGATATAGTTTCATTAAGGATGGAAAGACCATTACTCTTGTGCCATTAACACCAGCGCAAGTTTATGAAGACCAATTAAAATTGAGAAGTGAGGAAGAGAGGAGAGCAAAAGAGTTAGAAAAAATGAGAGCAAATAGTGAGTTGGAGAAAAAGAGAGAAAATGTTGAGATAGCCATTAGAGAGAAAAAGAGAGAGCAACCACAAGAGAGAAAAGAAAGAGAGTGCCCTGAGAGAAGAGAGAAAACACGAGTGAATTTCTTTGCAAAGGAGAGTGATTTGAGGAGGGCGGTAGTTGAGAGAAGAGAGATGATTTTATTCGTTTATAAGGAATCACTCCTCAATTTTGAGGAAACTAACCCACCCCTCCCTAGTTTGGCTAAGTCTTTGTTGCAGGAATTCGACGCTGTATTTCTGAAGGATGCACCAAGTGGATTGCCGCCTATTCGAGGCATTGAACATCAAATTGACTTCATACCCGGAGCTGTCATTCCAAATCGACCGGCTTATCGAAGTAATCCTGAGGAGACTAAGGAGCTTCAAAGGCAAGTGGAGGAGTTGACGAGCAAGGGATACGTGAGGGAAAGCATAAGTCCATGTGCGGTACCAATTTTGCTTGTACCAAAAAAGGATGGAACATGGCGAATGTGCGTGGATTGTAGGGTTATTAACAACATAACGGTAAAGTATCGTCACCCTATACCTAGGTTAGATGACATGCTTGATGAATTACATGGTTCTTGCATATTTTCTAAAATTGATTTAAAAAGCGGGTATCATCAAATTCGTATGCGGGAGGGTGATGAATGGAAAACGGCTTTTAAAACTAAATATGGTTTATATGAATGGTTGGTTATGCCGTTTGGACTCACAAATGCACCTAGCACTTTTATGCATTTAATGAATCATGTTTTACGTGCTTTTATAGGAAAATTTGTTGTGGTTTACTTTGACGACGTATTAATCTATAGCAAAGACCTAGGAGAGCATTTGGAAGATTTAAAATATGTGCTAATTGTTTTAAGGAAATAACAACTCTATGCTAATCTTAAGAAATGCACATTTTGTATGGATAGAGTTATATTTCTTGGATTTGTGGTTAGTGCTAGTGGGGTAGAAGAAGACGATGAAAAGATAAAAGCTATTAGAGATTGGCTGACACCTAAAAGCATAACGGAAGTTAGGAGCTTTCATGGTTTGGCTAGTTTTTATAGGCGATTTGTAAAGGATTTTAGCACTATCACTGCACCACTCACGGAAGTAATTAAAAAGAGTGTAGGTTTTCATTGGGGTGTTGAACAGGAACTTGCATTTAATACTATCAAAGGTAGATTGTGTGAAGCACTTGTTTTGGCATTACCTAACTTTGATAAAACATTCGTGATTGAGTGTGATGCATCAGGAATAGGGATTGGAGCAGTTTTAATGCAGGATCAGAGGCCTATTGCATACTTTAGCGAGAAATTGAGTGGAGCTACTTTAAATTATCCTACATATGATAAAGAACTATATGCACTTGTTCGAGCTTTGGACACTTGGCAACATTATCTATGGCCGAAGGAGTTCGTAATACACACCGATCATGAGTCACTAAAGCACTTGCGAGGACAAAGTAAATTGAATAAGAAGCATGCACGGTGGATGGAATTCATTGAGACCTTTCCATACGTCATTCGGTATAAACAAGGTAAGGAAAATGTGGTGGCGAATGCGTTGTCTCGAAGGTACGTCTTGCTAACTACTCTTGATTCTATTTGAACATATTAAGGAATTATATGAAAAAGATGTTGATTTTTCGGATATTTATTTGTCATGCATTAAGGGGGCAGTTGATAGGTTCTTTAGGCATGAGGGGTATTTATTTCGGAAAAATAGGTTATATGTTCCTAATTGTTCTATTCGAGAACTGTTAGTAAGGAAGGCACATAGTGGTGGATTGATGGGACACTTTGAGGTTCAAAAGACTTTGGATGTATTGAAGGAGCATTTTTATCGGCCTAAGATGAAAAGTGATATTGGACGAATTCGTAGTCGATTCATAGATTGTAAAAAGGCTAAATCTAAGATTTTACCACAAGGTTTGTGCACACATTTACCTACACCTAGTCAGCATTGGGTTGATATCTCGATGAACTTTTTTTGGGTTTACCTAGGACTAAGAGAGGTCGGGATTCTATTTTTGTGGTTGTAGATAGGTTCAGCAAAATGGCACATTTTATACCATGTCACAAAACTGACGATGCCACGAACATTGCTGACTTATTCTTTAGAGAGATTGTGCGTTTACATGGGGTTCCTAGAAGTATAGTGTCGGATCGAGATGTCAAATTTTTGAGTCACTTTTGGAGAGTTTTGTGGGGTAAGTTAGGCACTAAGTTACTATTTTCCACAACTTGTCATCCACAAACAAATGGGCAGACCGAGGTAGTGAATAGGACTATGACACAATTGTTACGCACAGTAATCAATAAAAACTTGAAGAGTTGGGAGGAATGTCTACCATTTGTTGAATTTGCATACAATCGAGCTGTTCACTCTACTACGTCATATTCTCCATTTGAAATTGTATATGGTTTTAATCCACTAACTCCTTTGGATTTAATTCCTTTACCTATGAATGAACGTGGTAGTTTAGATGGCTAAAAAAGGCTAAATTGATTAAGTCACTCCATGAAAAGGTAAAAGCGCAAATTGAAAACAAAAGTAAGTTGGCTGCGTCGCAGGCGAACAAAGGTAGGAAGCGCGTGACATTCGAGCCAGGAGATTGGGTTTGGGTGCACCTTAGAAAAGAGCGATTTTCGGAGCACAGGAAGTCCAAGTTGCAACCGAGGGACGATGGTCCATTTCAAGTGATTGAAAAGATAAATGACAATGCTTACAAGTTAGACCTTCCATGTGAGTACAATGTTTCGGCTACTTTTAATGTATCTGATCTCTCTCTGTTTGATGCAGGTTTAGATTTGAGGACGAATCCTTTTGAAGAGGGAGGGGATGATATGATCCAGGAGTCGAGCCCGACGAAGGCAAGTGCGAGACGAGACCCGTTGATAGTCGATGGTGGACCAATGATGTGATCAAGGGCGAAACAAGTGAAATAAGCGATGGGATTGCTCGTTCAAGAAACCATTGATGGAACCATGTTCGGGACTCAAAATGGAGCAACTTTCATGTTCAGGTCGAAAGCCAAATCAACTTGGATCAATTTGTTATCAAGCGACGAAAGCGGAGGCTGAAGACAACACCATGCGGCCGCACAGGCAAAACCACATGCGACCGCACACATGCGTACTGAAAACCAAAAGTGCAATTTTAGTTGAACCAAAAGTGCAAAAATTTGGCGAATTTTCCATATTTTGTTAGATTTTGATTCTTTTCCATATTTTGGAGATTATACTCGACTTTTGCACGATTTTTACCTAGTTTTTAGGTTTAGTATAAATAGGAGTTTCCATTCAATTGTTAAAAAAACCTTTGACATTATTGATATTGAATTAAAGTGAAGCGTATTGTCTTCTCTTCATCGTTCTTCATTGAACAATTTCGAACTTATCAAGTGTTAACTTGTGGCGTTCAAACAACTAGATTTAATTCTTGGATTGCGTGATCAAAGGTCTTTCAAGCATCGTTCTTCTTGAGTTTTTTTGGTTCGACTTTCTTTTGGGTTAATCCTAAACTGTGGATTAATTTGGCTTTCTTGGGTTCGTCAATCTCGTTGTGGGTTTCGTAGTCAACGTTGCTACGGGGTTCGCATCACTAATTTTTAATACGTTGGTTGACTCTCACATTGTTGTCAAGTGTCAATTGGACGGGAAAACTGTTTGATCATACCGATTGAAATTTGCTATTTGCACACTGATTTATGACACGTTGTTTGACACTTGCATTATTGTCAAGTGTCAATTGGATGGGAAAACTATTTAAAATTTAAACTGTCCAATAGCATAATGTCACGTGGCAAAGTGTAAACTAAAGTGTACACCATAATGTACATGTGGCAAGGTTCTTACCGATTGTACTTTATTATTTGTACACTGATTTTTGACATATCATTTGACACATGCATTGTTGTCAAGTGTCCATTGGACGAAAAAATTGTTTGAAATTTAAACTGTCTGACAGAGTAATGTCCCGTGGAAAAGTGTACACCATAGTGTACATGTAGTAAGGTTCTTACCCATTGAACTTTGCTATTTGTAAACTTATTTTTGACACTTTGTATGACACTCTGTAATACTCCGAAATTTTATGCTCGTTTAAATTTTTTTTAGGATAGCAATTTAACTTTCAATATTCTTTTGACCATAAGAAAAAGGGGGCACCACCTTTGTAGTGGTTAATGCTAGAGGTAGTTAATGAATGCAGGCATGAAGTGCTAAATGTTGTGTATGCATGAAGTGATTATTAGTTAGTCGAAATTTAAGTCAAATTTGGATTTAAATGAAGTAGATTATTTTGTTAGGACCTCAATTGACCAAATTATTAAATTATTTTGTTGGGATTTATTTTACAATCTACAATATTTGAATATGTAAGTTGGATACAAATTTAAATTGGGATACACTTTGCTAATAATGAAAGTTAGAGGGATTAGGTTATATTATTTGGAAAATGAGAGACTTCCTTTGTAAATCTAGAATTTGTGGCCACTTATTATCCTATAATCAAACCACTTGTCATTTATCATTTATCATTACATATATATATATATATATATATATATATGGAAGTTAGCAAAATTGAGGCGGTGGGATCAAAATTCAACCATTATCCTTATTTTATATATATATACATATCCATTGCCATAGAGTAATTACTTTCACTTTGCAAAACACTTGCACACACAAATAGAAAGATAATCGACAGGAAGAAAAAAAAAAGAGAAGAAAGGGAAAGGAA
>NW_019239047.1:63826-120957 GCF_002742605.1 Olea europaea var. sylvestris
CACCGGCAAGCCGGAATGTGCAAGTATGTGTTTGATTGCATTCTTTTGTGTAGTATTAACATGTTAAAATCCAAGCATGGTATCTTACTGAGTATTTCTTATACTCATATTATTCTATACTAAATTTTTAGATCCATAATTTCGAAGTTGGTGGAAGTCAGTCGGCATAATCGATGATGGGTTAGGGACAAGGTTGTTTTGCATCGAAGTTTTATTTTTGCATGTTTTGTTCGACTGCTTTCCATATGTTTTCTTTTGGGTATTGTATAAAAACATGTATAATACATGATGTAATATGGTATCGGAAGTAAATTATTGAATTATATCTCCTATGTTTTGTTAAGAGACATTTAAAAAAAAAAAAAAACTTCTCGTTGCAAGTGACAAAAGGCAGAAATGGAACAGTTTTTGGGTCAACTTTAAAACGATATTTCCAACTCTATAAACATCCATTTGAGACTCTAAAAATATTTCTGCATTCCTCTTTGAGTTTTCTAAATATGGAACAGGAATCACTCAATTTGGATAACAACGGCCTGAGATATAAATTTTTAAACATCAAGTCAATCTGGATTTCCTGTGCAATACTTCACTGTTTTAAATAAAACGTCCATATCATATGATCTTGAAAAATTTTCATATTTTAACCTAGAAAACTTCTTGAAATTATCTTTCTAATGCCACAAATTTTATAGAAAATGGAGTTGGAGTGAAGTTTATAAAAATAATTGAACTTGCTGCCTCAACTAACCGTGGCAGTGCCGAGTCCGTATATGTAAAGTATAATTTCATGTCGACATGCACTTCTACCGGCCATTAAATTTTATAAGAAATATTTTACCAAATGAAAATGAGTTTCTAACATGTAATACTTCTATTTAAGAGTACTTACATGTACCAAAGGCAGAAGCTATTATGTTTAGTACGTGACCCTCGAAACTTGAGTTCGGGGCGTCGTAGCATGGTATCAGAGCAGTTATACTTTTCTGTAGACTTTTTAAAAGAAAGTTACTGTCCTTCATCATCGAGCAAGCTAGCAACTGACTTTTACCCAACTATCAAGGTAAATTGTTTTTTTAAATTTATGAGTTTTCTTATGCAACGAACTGCTATATCTATGGCTGGATATAGGAATATTTTGAATCAAGTCATGGTTGAGATTATTAAGTCATAAACACTTATATCTAAATATTTATTAGAGCCTTGTAGAGTAACATAATCAATTTTTGTCCTAGTTATAGCACGAACAGTAAGAACCCCCACAAGGACAGAAGCTTGTGGTTTTGCGAAGAAGTGGGACATATTATTGGCATTTTACTATAATTATTGTATGCATCCACTTCATAGCCTCGAACAACATCTTGATCTGCTAGACTGTATTATTGAGATGTTATGGGAGATACACCATAGCTTAAGGGATAAGGTGAAGATACAGAGGTTATATAAAACTGTTCCAGAACCTTGGGCCTCAGTCATAAATGAGATTGTGCTATGGTCTGACAATGACCTTTCGTATGAGGACCTTACATATTTACTTCGAGAAAGTTATGGAACTAGCCGTGATTTACAGCGAAACTTTAAGAACTCTATAACCTTATCCATGAATACCAGTTTACGAGCTACCAATTCTAGGCTAGATAAGGGACCGTTGGCTAAGTGCTTTTCGAGAGTTCTGGATGAAAGTTTTCCCATACCATTATCAGATAGTTCGGAGCAAAGCACGTTAGAGGAAGACCAAGAGGAAGACCCAGAGGAAGACCCCGATGAGGATCCAAAAGAAATAGAAGATTAGACACCATCTTACCTAGCTATCTTTGTTTTTGGAATAGAATAGGATGTAATATGTACCTCTGCTTTTGAATGTATGTACCGTACCTCAACATGACTTTTGTTTGTAAAAAATAATAATGTATATATATGAAGGGAAGTTGCCTTGGCCTTTGAATTTTTTTTTCTAAAATTAGTATTACGTTCTGAAGTAATTCTAATTGGCTGAATATTTTTTCATTCAAAGGAAATGCCTCCAAAGCGCAACCACGGCAGTGCACTAAATTCTAATATGAACTTAGGCGACGGCAATGCTAATGCTACTTCTAGTGCTGGCGAAGTTAATGTTGCAAACTTTGCACGAGAACTGCTTGCCGTAATGCGGGAGTTAGGACAGCAACAACAGGCACCACCTTTGACTGGGCAACAAACCCTAAATCAACAAGTTCCAGTTGATCATCAGGAGCCCAACCAACCAACCAACTATTCAACCTCAAATAGTACATAACTCGAGGGATCGAACTGCAATGATAGAGTAGTTTCGTAAAATGAACCCTTCATTATTCGAGGGGAGTATGGATCCCTTAGCAGTGGAGGATTGGTTACGAGAACTAGAACGTATCTTTAAATTTATAAGATGCGAAGATGCTGAAAGGGTAACATTTTTAGTGTTTATGTTAAAGAAGGGGGCTAGCCATTGGTGGGACATGACTACCGGGTCATTAACACCTGCTGAAGAACAGGCTATAACTTGGGTGAGGTTTAAGGAACTCGTAGAAGAAAAATTCTTCCCGACAACTGTGAAAGATCAAAAGGAGATAGAGTTCCTCAGACTCCAGTAGGGAACCATGACCCTCGTGGAATATGAACGCAAATTTGAGGAATTATCAAGGTTTGTTCCACATCTAGTGGATACGGAGGAAAAGCGGGCTAGAAGATTTGAAAGTGGGCTTCAACCTTATATTCCTGACATAGTGCCAGTTCTCGAGCTGAGCACTTATCGAGAAGTCCTGAAGCGAGCCCAGACTATTTCTTATCAAAGAATTCAAAACGTTGGAAATTCTTACCGAGTTCAAAATTTCACGGGTAAGAGGAAGTGGAACTTTGATAGACAGAATAACGATAAAGGAAAAGGGAATAATGCACCAAAGAAAGGAAAGACAGAGATAGTAGGAGTTGGTGGTGATAAGCGTTGTCCTAAGTGTGATAGACCTCACAAAGGAGAATGTCTATTGGGAAAAAATGTTTGTTTCAAGTGCGGGAAATCAGGACATTTCGCTAAAGAATGTCCCCAGAATCAGACACAGAAGGCTGGAGATGACAAGAAAGGAAAAGCAAGAGTTTTCTCCTTATCCAGGCAAGAAGCAGAACGAGACCCTAATGTCCTCGCAGGTATCATCTCTGTTTCCAATATGCCTGCATTTGTACTTATAGATTCTGGAGCTACACATTCGTTCATTTCTTCTTTGTTTGTTGCAAAGTCTAAAGTGGAATGTGAATTCCTTCCGTATACTTTAGAAATATCTTTCCCATCTGGAAAGATACTTATCGCTAACCAAATAGCTAGAGATCTTAGGATGGAAATTGATGGTAGAGGTATAGCAGTAGATCTAATTCCATTAACGATAAAAGGCTTTGATGTTATCTTTGGTATGGACTGGTTGTCTAAAAACTATGCAACTATTCATTGTATCGAGAGAATGGTGGTTTTTTGAAGACCGAGCGAGGAAGAGTTCCGTTTTGTGGGAACTGAGGCAAATACCTCGTCTCGTATAGTGTCAACAACTCAGGTTGAAAGGATACCGAGAAAGGAATTAGGTCAAAGATTTCTAGTATCGATGACCGATATTAAACAAGATAAGTTGTCAGTTGAGGATGTTCAAATAGTTCGGCACTATAAAGATGTTTTTCTAGAAGAACTTCTAGGTGTACCACCAGACAGGCAAGTAGAGTTTACCATCGATTTGGTACCAGGAGCAACACCTATTTCAAAGGCTCCATATCGTATGGCACCGTTGGAACTGCAAAAGTTGAAGGTACAGTTGAAGGAGCTTCTTGATAAGGGTTTCATTAGATCAATTGTATCACCTTGGGGTGCACCTGTGCTATTTGTGAAAAAGAAGGATGGAACAATGAGGCTGTGCATTGACTATCGAGAATTGAATCGCCTCACTATCAAAAACAAATATCCACTTCCAAGAATAGAAGATTTGTTTGACCAGCTTAAGGGGGATACAGTATTTTCAAAGATCGATCTAAGATTAGGATATCACCAATTGAAAATTAAGTCAGATGATATCCCTAAGACGACTTTTAGGACGCGTTATGGTCATTATGAATTTTTGGTGATGCCTTTTGGATTAACTAATGCCCCGACAGTATTTATGGATCTAATGAACAGAGTATTCCATGAATAGTTAGACCAATTTATTATAGTTTTCATCGATGACATCTTAATCTATTAGAAGAGTAATGATGAACACGAGAAACATCTCATGATTGCCTTGGAAACTCTAAGAAAAGAGAAGCTTTATGCCAAATTTAAGAAATGTGAATTCTGGTTGGATAAAATAGGTTTTCTGGGGCATGTAATCACAACACGAGGAATTGAAGTAGACCCAACTAAAGTGGAAGCATTAAATAACTGGGTAAGACCAACCAATGTTAGAGAAATACGTAGTTTCTTAGGATTGGCTGGTTACTATTGAAGATTTATCGAGGGATTTTCTAAAATAGCAGGACCATTGACCCAATTGACTCGAAAAGGGATAAAATTTCAATGGACAGAGAAATGTGAACAAAGTTTCCAAGAGCTGAAACGAAGATTAGTCACAGCTCCAGTGTTAACAATACCTGACGGACTAGAAGGATTCATTATATATAGTGATGCTTTGAAACAGGGCATAGGATGTGTTCTAATGCAGGAAGGAAAGGTGATAGCCTACGCTTCCAGACAATTGAAACAATATGAACAAAACTACCCAACCCATGATCTAGAATTGGCTGCGGTAGTTCATGCCCTCAAGATATGGCGTCATTACTTATATGGAAATAAGTGTGACATTTATACTGATCATAAGAGTTTGAAGTACTTTTTCACCCAAAAGGAATTAAATATGAGGCAGAGGAGATGGCTAGAGCTAGTAAAGGATTATGATTGCACTATCCTTTACCATCCTGGTAAAGCTAATGTAGTAGCAGATGCTCTTAGCAGAAAGGCAGTTGGACAATTTGCAGTACTAATCACTATGCAGGACCAGTTGTTAAAGGATTTCGACAACTTACATCCAGAAGTAATTGTTCCACCAACCCAAACTATCACCAGGATAGCGGCTCTAACGATTCGACCAACACTTAGAGATCGAATAAGAGTAGCACAGGATGGTGACTCTTTCCTGCAAAAGATCAAATCTGAAGTTGGTATTAGCAAGCGAAAGGATTTTGAATTAGGTAGTGATAAAGCCTTACTCTTTAAGGGAAGGTTGTGTGTGCCGAAAGATGAGGGATTGAGGAAAGAAATTCTTGAAGAAGCACACTTAACTCCATATACTGCCCATCCAGGAGGTACAAAAAATGTATTGTGATCTAAGGAGTATGTTTTGGGGGAGAAATATGAAACGGTACATAGGTCTTTTTGTCAGGAGGTGCATGACTTGTCAACAAGTGAAAGCTGAACATCAAAGGCCATCTGGATTGTTGGAACCATTAACAATTCCACAATGGAAATGGGAGCATATAACTATGGATTTTCTTATGGGTTTTCCAAAATCAGCTAGGGAAAATGAAGCTATGTGGGTTATAGTGGATCAGTTAACAAAGTCAGCTCATTTTCTACCTGTAAGAATGAATTTTAGTATGGATCAATACGTGCGATTATACATCAAAGAGGTCATCCGTTTGCATGGTATCCCAACCTCAATTGTATCGGATAGAGATCCAAGTTTTGCCTCAAAATTTTGGAAAAGTTTGCAAGAAGCTATAGGAACCAAGTTAAACTTCAGCACAGCTTTTCATCCACAAACTGATAGGCAATCGGAGAGGACTATACAGATTTTGGAGGATATGCTGCATGCATGTATCCTTGATTTAGGGGGCAGTTGGGAAAGTTATGTACCACTGGTAGAGTTTGCCTATAATAATAGCTATCAAGCTACAATAAAGACGGCATCTTACGAAGCTCTTTATGGCAGAAGATGTAGAGCACCCCTTTATTAGGATGAAGTAGGTGAACAAAGAGTTTTAGGATCCAAAATAATTGAGGAAACTAGTCGAGCGGTTGATAAAATAAAAGCTAGAATCAAGGCAGCCCAGGACCGACAAAAAAGTTATGCCGATAAAAGGAGAAAATATTTGGCATTTAATGTTGGTGATAAAGTTTTCTTAAAAGTGGCACCGATGAAGGGAGTTCTTTGCTTTGGAAAGAAGGGAAAACTTCGACCAAGATTTGTAGGTCCTTTTGAAATTTTGCAGAAAGTTGGAAATGCAACCTATCGAATCGCTCTACAACCAGATTTGTCAGCAATACATGATGTGTTCCACTTGTCAATGCTTCGACAATATGTGTTAGATCAAAGTCATGTGGTTAGTTATCAACCATTGGATATCAAACAAAACATGACATATGAGGAAAAACCAGCAGCAATATTGGATCGCAGAATCCAACAATTAAGGACAAAAGAAATTCCGTTAGTGAGAGTTCAATGGAGGAACCATAATGTCGAAGAATCAACTTGGGAAAGAGAAGAGGAAATCAAGACCAAGTATTGTTGTCAAGTGTCAAGTGGATGGGAAAATTGTTTGAAATTTATACTGTCCAACAGGGTAATGTTACGTGGCAAAGTGTAAACTAAAGTGTGTATACCATAGTGTACATGTAGCAAGTTTCTTACCTATTGAACTTTGTTATTTGTACACTGAATTTTGACATGTTGTTTGACACTTGCATTGTTTTCAAGTGTCATTTGGATGGAAAAACTGTTTGAAATTTAAACTGTCCAATAGGGTAATGTCATGTGGCAAAGTGTAAACTAATTTGTATACCATAGTGTACATGTAATAAAGTTCTTACCGATTGAACTTTGCTATTTGTAAACTAATTTTTAACACGTTGGTTGACTCTCGCATTGTTGTCAAGTGTCAATTGGATGGGAAAACTGTTTGATCATACCGATTGAAATTTGCTATTTGCACACTGATTTATGACATGTTGTTTGACAGTTGCATTATTG
This sequence comes from Olea europaea var. sylvestris, assembly GCF_002742605.1. Lineage (NCBI taxonomy): Eukaryota > Viridiplantae > Streptophyta > Magnoliopsida > Lamiales > Oleaceae > Olea > Olea europaea. Next base: position 70,822 of record NW_019239047.1, read on the forward strand.
TCAAGTGTCAATTGGATGGGAAAACTATTTAAAATTTAAACTGTCCAATAGCGTAATGTCACGTGGCAAAGTGTAAACTAAAGTGTACACCATAGTATACATATAGCAAGGTTCTTACCGATTGAACTTTGCTATTTGTATACTGATTTTTAACACGTTGTTTGACACTTTCATTATGGTCAAGTGTCAATTGGATGGGAAAACTATTTGAAATTTGTACTTTTCAAATGGGTAATGACACGTGGCAAAGTGCAAACTAAAGTGTACACCATAGTATACATGTCGCAAGGTCCTTACCGATTGAACTTTGTTATTTGTACATTGATTTTTGACACGTTGTTTGACCCTTGCATTGTTGTCAAGTGTCAATTGGATGGGAAAACTATTTGACATTTAAAATGTCCAACAAGTTAATGTGTCATGGCTATGTGTAAACTAATGTGTACACCATAGTGTACATGTAGCAAGGTCCTTACCGATCGAACTTTGCTATTTGTAAACTAATTTTTTACACCCATTTTGACACTCGCATTGTTGTCATGTGTCAATTGGATGGGAAATTGTTGGAAATTTGTACTATCCAACAGGGTAATGTTACGTGGCAAAGTCTAAACTAAAGTGTGTATACCATAGTGTACATGTACCAAGGTTCTTACCGATTGAACTTTGTTATTTGTACACTGATTTTCTACACATTGATGGACACTTGCATTGTTGTCGAGTGTTAATTGGATGGGAAAACTATTTAAAATTTGAATTGTCCAATAGGGTAATCTCACATGGCAAAGGGTAAACTAATGTGCACACCATAGTGTCCATGTAGCAAGGTCTTTACCGATTGAACTTTGCTATTTATAAACTAATTTTTGACATGTTGTTTGACACTCACATTGTTGTCATGTGTCAATTGGATGATTTCACTGTTTCAAATTTATACTGTCCAACAGGGTAATGTCTCGTGGCAAAGTGCAGACTAAAGTGTGTACACCATAATGTACATGCAGCAAGGTTCTTAGGGATTGAACTTTACTATTTGTACACTGATTTTTGATGGGTTGTTCGACACTTACATTGTTGTCAAGTGTCAATTGGAAGCGAAAATTATTTGAAATTCAAACTGTCCAACAGGGTAATGTCGGGTGGCAAAGTGTAAACTAAAGTGCACACCATAATGTACATGTAGCAAGGTTCTTACGATTGAACTTTGCTATTTGTACACTGATTTTTGACATGTTGTTTGACACTTGCATTGTTATCAAGTGTCAATTGGATGAAAAAACGCTTGAAATTTAAACAGTCTGACAGAGTAATGTCCTGTGGAAAAGTGTACACCATAGTGTACATGTAGCAAGGTTCTCACCGATTGAACTTTGCTATTTGTACACAGATTTTTAACACATTGTTTGACGATTGCATTGTTGTCATGTTTCAATTGGATGGGAAGACATTTTGAAATTTAAATTCTCCGATAGGCTAATGTCACGTGGCAAAGTGTAAACTAAAGTGTACACCATAGTGTACATGTAGTAAGGTCCTTACCGATTGAAATTTTGCTATTTGTAAACTTATTTTTGACACTTTGTTTGACACTCACACTATTGTCAACTGTCAGTTGGTTGGGAAAATGGTAGAACTCCAGATAATTCTAGACACCTTAGTGGCACTAAGACATGAATATTAGATGACTAAAATATACTTTAGATTTTTAGTCTCATTTGAGACCCATTTTTGACATATGAAACTTTCGATTTGGAAAATGATATCTCAACAAAGGTTAACTTTCCAATGCACTTTGAATTACCTCAATCGGATATCGGGAGAAGAAGTTATGATAGAAACACTGAAGGTTGTGTAGTGTCAACCGGACTACAACCGGTCGACCAAAACTACCTGAAATGAAAATTCTCGTTTTTCTCTAGAATTTAAATATTTATTTTCATCAATTATTTTCTCAAAGGACCACCCATGTTTTTGGCAATAAAAACTACACTAAATTGAAGTATTTAACCTCAAACTTAAATGGCACCCATGTTTTCTCTCTTAAATGAAATTTGACACTTCATTTGCTTTAAGTTATGGGATATTTACCTATTTATAGAGACCTTATTTCACTTATTTTTTCTCACACCAAAAGCAAGAGCTTTTACATACTAAAGAAAGAGTTTCCAAGAGAGAAAAAGAGAGGGAGGAAAACTATTTTTCCTAGAAGTTTAAGAAGTGTTTTCAAGCATCAATTCTCAACGGTTTTCAAACATCCAAGGGGTACATTTCTTTCAACGTCCAAGTTTCATCGAAGTTTTCAATCCAAGTTTTCAAAGTTTTAAAAGCATTAATCAAGGTAGGTAGAGGTGCAATGTGTTTAATCGTGTTAAGTTATAAGTTTCGATTAATGTTAATGTTTGTATGTCAAATGGTACTCCGGTACGGCACACCCCTCTATGTTGAAAAAATGTTCGTATGTCAAATGGTGCCCTCGGGTACGACATACTCCTTCATGTCAAATGGTGCCTCCGGGTACGACATGTATGAAAAGTTATAAAGTTAATGTTTTGAAATGTATAGCTTGATCACGAGTGCAACTATGACACCTATTGAGTTTTTTAACTCACGGGTTTAATCTCATCTCTACAGATTGAAAGAATTCTACCTCGGGCATGGATGGAGGAGAAGATGGAGAGTGATGCAACGAGCCCATGGAAATCCGGTGAATAAGTGATTTGGATTTATTTTTATGAAATGTTTTCCAATGTTATTTCTTTAAAGTTTTGAATAACGCGGAATGCGAGAACAAGTTATGTTTTCTTCAAATAAATTGCATTTTGTTGTTTTGAAAAATGATTCAGTGTTTTTGTTGAAAGTATTTGATATATTGTTATTTAAATTATTATCTGAAGATGTAAGCTTCCGGTAAAACGTATACACTTGTTACTAAACCACCGGTTAAGCTAAGTAAAGTAAGTAGCATTCCAGTCCACTAAGGGTAGGGTCGTTACAGCGTGGTATCAGAGCAAGGTTTAGCTGATTCTATAGACCAAGTATGTTTTTTTAAAAAAAAAAGAAAAATGAAAAGTTTAAGGTATTCCATGGCATCGTGCATCCATCCATCAATCTCATCATATGGCCCATGTATGTTCATGTTTAAAGTTAATGATTATGTTTATGTTATGATGCTTTGATATGATTTAGAGATGTGTTATTTAAAGATATGTAATGGACTTGGGCAAAAGCTAAGGGCTTAAAGGGAATTGCATGATATGAAAGTTTAAATATTTGCATGTTTTTTTTAAGTAAAGAAAAAGTATGATGTATGTGAAAATACGACAGATATGGCTCGTAGAACGGCTAGGGCATATAGAGAAGCATTGAATCGTAGAATTGCTATTCATTCCTATGAAAACTACGTAACTAATCCGACCTGACCACTTAGCGAACATGTGTATGACATCTATGAGAGATGCATGACGACGGTTAATGCTGAGGCCATAAATAACCTCATACACTCCCTCCCATCTCAATGGGATGATATAGGAGTCACGGTTAGGGATGAAATGTTAGAAGGCAACCCAAACCTGTTCGAGTTTGAGAGGTATTGCCATGCCCTAATTGATTTGTGGGATGATATAATCCATGAGGAGCCCGAGGAGAAACCTTTGGCTGAGGAAGAAGATCCCGAAGAAGAATTCGAGGATGATTTAGAGAATAATCATGAGTCTAAGCCACAGGTTGAGATGGACATAGAGTCCAGACCTGAGGCGGAAGACTCCTCCGAAGATAAAGCTCCACCAAAGAAGATCCATAGAACTTATAGGGATTAGATTTAAATCCTTGTAATAGCTTCCCTTATGTCAAGAAATAAAATACTATCTTCCTTGCTTTAGTATTCGAAGAATAAAACTAATAAGAACCATATGTTTTGTCTAAAGGAAATGGCCCACACAAACTAAAATTTGATAAGAGACCTCCTCCGAGCAGTTCAAGACCTAGGCAGGCGAAACCCGAAACAAGCTCAACCCCTACCACTAGCTCCTAATGTTCCAAACCATGTTTCAGTGGTCGAGTAATTTCAAAGGCACAAGCCCCCTACCTTCAATGGAGCAACTGATCCACTTGCAGTCGAGGAGTGGCTTTGCAAGTTGGAGCGTATATTTCGATTGATAGGGTGCACGGAGGCTCAGAAAGTCCAATGTGCTAAGTTCATGTTCTCTGGTGATGCAAGTCACTGGTGGGACTCAATGTCAAGGACAAGGACCCTTGAGCAACAAGTAAAATTGAATTGGGAGCAATTCAAAGGGGAAGTAATGGACAAGTACTTTCCCCAGTCCTTAAGGGATCACAAAGAAAGCAAATTCCTCCAAATCAAGCAAAACACTATATCCCTGACTAAGTATGAGAGGAAGTTTGATCAACTTTCAAGGTATGCTCCACATCTGGTGGATATGGAGGATAAGAAGGTATGAAGGTTTGAACAAGGATTGAACTCAGATATAAGCATGATACTTATGTCCCATCGCTTCACCAAATACCGTGAAATGTTGGAAAGAGCTTATGCTATTTAGTACCAGAAGACTAGCGCCGAACAACATGGTCAACTATTCAATCAATCGGACAATGGTAACATGGGAAAAAAGAAATGGAATGGCTAGGACAAGGGAAAAGGTAAGTGGCAGAACAAGAAAGCTAATGGCGGAGCCAATGCAAGGAAAAGCATTGTGCCGGCTATTGCGCCCTATTCTAAGTGTGCAAGGACACATCGTGGCGAGTGCTTACAAGGGAAAAATGTCTGCTTCTGATGTGGCAGGCCAGGCCATATCATTAGGGATTATCCCACACATACCCAGAAGAAGGATGATAATAGCAACCAGAACCAGAAAGGGAAAGCACGAGTTTTTGCATTGATTCAACAGGATGCAGAGGAAAATTCTAATGTCACAGTAGGTACTCTACTGATAGCCAATACACCTGCTTATGTATTGTTTGATTCAGGAGCTACACACTCCTTTGCTTCAACAACTTTTATGGCTAAATCTAGTATTACCTGTGATAAGCCGGAAGGTACATTAGAAGTTAGTTTTCCTTCGGGTAACCTTTTGAATACTGATAGAATAGCCAAGTCAGTAAGTATCGAAGTTGAGGGAAAACCAATGGAAGCGAACCTATACAGGATAGAAATGAAGGATTTTGATGTAATACTAGGCATGGATTGGTTAGGTTGTAATTACACCACCATTCGATGTAAGGAAATGGAAGTATCGTTTCAGAAACCAGGAGAGGAACCATTTTTATTCCTTGGAATGAAGACGAAACCCCTTATTCGACTAGTATCGGCTTTACAAGCTGAGAAGATGCTGAGAAAAGAAAGATGTCAAGGATATCTAGTAAGTATCTCAGGAGGGAAACAAGAGACGATAAGGGTTGGTGATGTACCAGTAGTACGGGAATTTGTAGATGTGTTTCCAAAAAATCTCCCTAGTATTCCACCCAATAGACAAGTGAAATTCACCATAGACCTAATTCTCGGGGCGGCACCAGTATCTAAGGCCCCATACCAAATGGCCCCAAAGGAACTACAAGAATTAAAGAAGCAGTTGCAAGAACTCCGAGATATGGGCTTCATACGACCAAGCGTATCTCCATGGGGTGCGCCGGTCTTGTTTTTAAAGAAGAAAGCTAGAAGCATGAGGATGTGCATCGATTATAGGGAGATAAATCAATTAACCATCAAGAATAAGTACCCACTCCCGAGGATCGAGGATCTGTTAGATCAACTGAAAGGAGATAAGGTATTTTCCAAGATCGACTTTCGATCTGGATACCATCAACTGAAAGTAGAGACAAAGGATATACCTAAGACAGCTTTTAGAACTCGATATGGACACTACGAGTTTACGGTGATGCCATTTGGGCTAACCAATGCACCTGCAGTGTTCATGGACCTGATGAATCGAGTGTTTCATCAATACTTAGATAAGTTTGTCATAGTCTTCATCGATGACATTCTAATATATTCCAAGAGTAAGGAGCAACATGAAGAGCACTTGAGAATAGCCTTAGAGGTATTACGTAAGGAGAAGCTGTATGCCGAATTTAAGAAATGTGAGTTTTGGCTTGAACGAGTTGGATTTCATGGACATGTAGTTACTGCCCAAAGGATTGAAGTAGATCCAGCAAAAGTAGAAGCAGTAACCAACTGGAAAACACCAACAAATGCTGCGCGAAGTACGGAGTTTTCTAGGATTGGCTGGATATTATCGGAGATTCATAGAAGGATTCTCCAAGATAGTTGAACCAATGACACAGCTTACAAGGAAGGGAGTAAAATTCCAATGGATGGAAAAATGCGAACAAACTTTCTAAGAACTTAAGCAGAAGTTGATATCAGCACCTGTATTAACAATACCTGAAGATACGGAAGGGTTTGTTATATACAGCGATACATCCTAGCGAGGATTGGGATGTGTACTAATGCAGAATGGAAAAGTGATAGCCTATGCTTCAAGACAATTGAAGAAACATGAGCAGAACTACCCGATGCATGATTTAGAACTTGCAGCGGTAGTACACGCTTTGAAGATATGGCGACACTACTTGTATGGATGGAAGTGTGATATCTACACAGATCACAAAAGTCTCAAGTATTTCTTCACATAGAAGGAATTGAATATGCGACAAAGACGATGGTTGGAATTGGTGAATGATTACGACTGCACTATTCACTACCATCCGGGTAAGGCTAATGTTGTAGCCGATGCTCTAAGTAGAAAATCAATGGGACAATTGACGTCACTACCCACCTCTCAAGTGGAGTTAGTCAAGGACTTGGAAAAGTTGTAGATCGAAGTGGTTACCACATCAGGACAAGTCACTGCTCGTTTAGTAGCTTTAATAATTTGACCTACTCTTAGAGATCGAATTATAAAAGCACAAAATAAGGACTCATTTTTGAAGAAGATTAAGAATGAAGTTGGTACCGATAAGAATAAGGACTTTGGAATAACTGAGGATCAGATATTGATATTTAGAGAAAGAATTTGCGTGCCTAAGGATGAAGCCTTGAGAAACGAGATATTAAAAGAAGCTCATTCCACCCCGTACACCGCACATCCCGGTGGTACGAAAATGTATCGAGATCTTCGAGATACATTTTGGTGGAGAAATATGAAAAGAAGTATAGGGCTGTACGTGCAGAAGTGCATGGTATGTCAACAGGTTAAGGCAGAACACCAAAAACTAGCTGGATTGTTAAATCCACTAGATATACCTGAATGGAAATGGGAAAATATCATGATGGACTTTGTGGTTGGATTCCCAAAGTCAGCAAGAGGAAATAATGCTATATGGGTAGTAGAGGATCGACTAACGAAGTCAGCTCATTTTCTTCCAGTGAAAATGACATTCAATTTAGACCAATTGGCACAGTTGTACATTAAAGAGGTTGCGAGATTACACGGTGCACCTGTATCCATTGTGTCAAACAGAGACCCAAGGTTCACGTCCAAATTTTGGAAAAGTCTACAAGGAGCTATAGGAACGAAGCTAAACTTTAGTACATCATATTACCCTCAGTCCGATGGTCAGTCTGAAAGGACCATCCAAACTTTGGAAGACATGCTGAGAACATGTCTTTTGGATCTAGGAGGTAATTGGGAGTCATACTTACCTCTAGTAAAGTTCGCTTATAATAACAGTTTCCAAGCAACTATTGGAATGGCACCATACGAAGCTCTCTATGGTAGAAGATGTAGATCCCTTGTTCATTGGGATGAAGTTGGATATAAGAGAGTTTTAGGACCAAAAATAATTGAAAGGACGATCGAGGTGATCGATAAGATCCGTGCAAGAATAAAGGCAGCACAGGATCGACAAAAGAGCTATGCAGATACAAGGAGGAAGGATTTAGAATTCCAAGTTGGGGATAAAGTGTCTCTGAAAGTAGCACCGATGAAAAGTGTACTTAGATTTGGAAAGAAAGGCAAGCTATGACTCCGGTATATCGGACCTTTCGAGGTACTTGATAGAGTCGAAAATTTGGCTTACCGACTAGCTTTGCCACCTGAATTATCGGCAGTGCACAATGTGTTCCATATATCGATGATAAAGAAGTATGTACATGATCCTAATCATGTAGTGAGTTATCAAACCTTGGAGGTACAGAAAGATTTGTCGTACGAGGAACTATCAATCTAGATATTGGATTGAAAAGTGCATAAACTAAGGAATAAAGAGATTTAGCTGGTTAAGATACAGTGGAATCATCATGGCGTAGAAGAAGCCACTTGGGAAAAAGAAGAAGAAGTCAAAGACAAGTATCCAACACTATTCGCCCAATCAGAAGGTAAATTTCGAGGACGAAATTTTAATTAAGGTACGGGGGATGTAGAACCCCAAATAATTCTAGACACTTTAGTGGCACTAAGACATGAATATTAGATGACTAAAGTATACTTCAGATTTTTAATTTCATTTGAGACCCATTTTCGACATAGGAAATATTTGATTTGGAAAATGATAACTAAATAAAAGTTGTAACTCTTTGAGTTATATTTCCAATGCACTTGAATTACCTCAATTGGATATCGGGAGAAGAAGTTATGATAAAAAAAACTGAAGGCTGTGCAGTGTCAACGGACTACAACCGGTCGATCGAAACTGCCTGAAATGAAAATTCTCATTTTTCTCTAGAATTTAAATATTTATTTTCATCAATTATTTTCTCAAAGGGCCACCCACGTTTTTGGCAATAAAAACCCCGCTAAATTGAAGCATTTAACCTCAAACTTTAATGGCACCCATGTTTTCTCTCTTAAATAAAATTTGACCCTTCATTTGCTTTAAGTTATGGGATATTTACCTATTTATAGAGACCTTATTTCACTCATTTTTTCTCACACCAAAAGCAAGAGCTTTTACATACTAAAGAAAGAGTTTCCAAGATAGAAAAAGAGAGGGAGGAAAACTATTTTTCCTAGAAGTTTAAGAAGTATTTTCAAGCATCAATTCTCAACAGTTTTCAAACATCCAAGGAGTGCATTTCTTTTAACGTCAAAGTTTCATCGAAGTTTTCAATCCAAGTTTTCAAAGTTTCAAAAGCATCAATCAAGGTAGGTAGAGGTGCAAAGTGTTTAATCGTGTTAAGTTATAAGTTTCGATTCATGTTAATATTTGTATATCAAATGGTACTTCGGTACGGCATATCCCTCTATGTTAATGGTTGTATGTCAAATGGTACTCCGGTACGGCATACCCCTCTATGTTGAAGAAATGTTCGTATGTCAAATGGTGCCCTCGGGTACGGCATACCCCTTCATGTCAAATGGTGCCTTCGGGTACAACATGTATGAAAAGTTATAAAGTTAGTGTTTTGAAATGTATAGCTTGATCACGAGTGCAACTATGACACCTATTGAGTTTTTCAGCTCACGGGTTTAATCCCATCTCTATAGATTTAAGGAATTCTACCTCGGGCATGGATGGAGGAGAAGACAGAGAGTGATGCAAGGAGCCCATGGAAATCCAATGAATAAGTGATTTGGATTTATTTTTATGAAATGTTTTCCAATGTTATTTCTTTAAAGTTTTGAATAACGCAAAATGCGAGAACAAGTTATGTTTTCTTCAAATAAATTACATTTTGTTGTTTTGAAAAATGATACAGTGTTTTTGTTTAAAGTATTTGAAGTATTGTTATTTAAATTACTATCCGAAGATGTAAGCTTCCGCTAAAACGTATACACTTGTTACTAAACCACCGGTTAAGCTAAGTAAAGTAAGTAGCATTCCGATTGACTAGGGGTCGAGGCGTTACAAAAACTGTTTGAAACTTATACTGTCCAACACGGTAATGTCATGTGGCAAATTGTAAACTAAAGTGTGTGCACCATAGTGTACATGAAGCAAGGTTTTTACCGATTGAAATTTGACACGTTGTTTGACACTCGCATTGTTGTCAAGTGTCAATTGGAAGGAAAAAGTGTTTGATATTTATACTGTCCAACAGGGTAATGTCACGTGGCAAAGTGTAAACTAAAGTGTACACCGTAATGTATATGTAGCAAGGTTCTTGCTAATTGAACTTTGCTTTTGTACACTGATTTTCTACACGTTATTTGACAGTTGCATTGTTGTCAAGTGTCAATTGGATGGGAAAACTATTTGAAATTAAAACTGTCCAACAGGGCAATGTCACGTGGCAAAGTGTAAACTATAGTGTGTACACCATAGAGTACATATAGCAAGGTTCTTACCGATTGAACTTTATTATTTGTACACTAATTTTTGACATGTTTTTTGGCACTCACATTGTTGTTAAGTGTCCATTGGATGGGAAAACTGTTTGAAATTTATACTGTCCAGCAGGGTAATATCACGTGGCAAAGTGTAAATTAATGTGTACACCATAGTGTACATGTGGCAAGGTCCTTACCGATCGACCTTTGCTATTTGTAAACTAATTTTTTACACGTTGTTTGACACTCGCATTGTCGTTAAGTGTCAATTGGATGGGAAAACTGTTTGAAATTTATACTGTCCAACAGAGTAATATTACATGGGAAAGTGTAAACTAAAGTGTGTATTATCATAGTGTACATGTAGCAAGTTTCTTACCTATTGAACTTTGCTATTTGTACATGATTTTTGACATGTTGTTTGACACTTGCATTATTTTCAAGTGTCATTTGGATGGGAAAACTGTTTGAAATTTAAATTGTCCAACAGGGTAATGTCATGTTGCAAAGTCTATACTAATTTGTACACCATAGTGTACATGTAATAAGGTTCTTACCGATTGAACTTTGCTATTTGTAAACTGATTTTTAACACACTGGTTGACTCTCGCATTGTTGTCAAGTGTCAATTGGACGGGAAAACTGTTTGATCTTAGCGATTGAACTTTTCTCTTTGCACACTGATTTTTGACACGTTGTTTGACACTTGCATTATTGTCAAGTGTCAATTGGATGGGAAAACTGTTTAAAATTTAAACTATCCAATAGCATAATGTCACGTGGCAAAAGTGTAAACTAAAGTGTACACCATAGTGTACATGTAGCAAGGTTCTTACCAATTGAACTTTGCTATTTGTACACTGATTTTTAACATGTTGTTTGACACTTTTATTGTGGTCAAGTGTCAATTGGATGGGAGAACTGTTTGAAATTTGTACTGTCCAACTGGGTAATGACACGTGACAAAGTGTAAACTAAAGTGTACACCATAGTATACATGTCGCAAGGTTCCTATCGATTGAACTTTGCTATTTGTACACTCATTTTGGACACATTTTTTGACACTTGCATCATTTTCAAGTGTCAATTGGATGGGAAAACTGTTTGAAATTTAAACCGTCCATCAGGGTAATGTCACGTGGTAAAGTGTAAATTAAAGTGTACACCATAGTATACATCTAGCCAGGTTCTTAGCGATTGAACTTTGTTATTTGTACACTGATTTTTGACACGTTGTTTAACACTTGCATTGTTGTTAAGTGTCAATTGGATAGGAAAACTGTTTGAAATTTAAACTATACAACATGTTAATGTCAAGTGGAAAAGTGTGAACAAAAGTATACACCATAGTGTCCATTAAGCAAGGTTCTTACCGGTTGAACTTTGCTATTTGTACATGAATTTTGAAAAGTTGTTGGACACTTCAATTGTTGTCAAGTGTCAAATGAAAAAAATTGTTTGAAATTTAAACTGTCCAACGGGGTAATGTCACGTGGCAAAGTGTAAACTAAAGTGTACAACATAGTGTACGTATAGTAAGGTCCTTACCGAATGATCTTTGCTATTTGTACGCAGATTTTTGACTCATTGTTTGACACTTGCATTATTGTTAGTGCTAATTGGATGGAAAAACTATTTTAAATTTAAACTATCCAGCTGGGTAATGTCACGTGGCAAAGCGTAAACTAAAGTGCGTACACCATTGTCTACATGTAGCAAGTTTCTTACCCATTGAACTTTGCTATTTGTACGCTGATTTTCGACATGTTGTTCGACACTTGCATTGTTGTCAAGTGTTAATTGGATGGGAAAAATGTTTGAAATTTAAACTGTCCAATAGGGTAACGTCACATGGTAAGGTGTAAACTAAAATGTACACGTAGCCAAGTTCATACGAATTGAACTTTGCTATTTGTACACTGATTTTAGACATGTTGTTTGACACTTGAATCATTGTCAAGTGTCAATTGGATGGAAAAACTGTTTGAAATTTAAACTGTCCATCAGGATAATGTCACGTGGTAAAGTGTCAACTAATGTCTACACCATAGCGTACATGTAGCAAGGTTCTTAGCGATTGGACTTTGTTATTTGTACACTAATTTTTGACCTGTTATTTGACACTTGCATCGTTATCAAGTGTCAGTTGGATAGAAAAACTGTTTGAAATTTAAACTGTCCATCAGGGTAATGTCACATGGAAAAGTGTAAACTAAAGTGTACACCATAGTGTACATGTAGATAGGTTCTTACCGAATGAACTTTGCTATTTGTACACTGATTTTTTATAGGTTGTTTGACACTTCAAATGTTGTCAAGTGTCAATTGGATGGGAAAACTATTTAAAATTTAAACTGTCCAATGGGATAATGTCAAGTGGAAAAGTGTAAACTAAAGTGCACACCATAGTGTACATGTAGCAAGTTACTGACCGATTGAACTTTGCTATTTGTAAACTGATTTTTGACACGTTGATTGACACTCGTATTGTTGTCAAGTGTCAATTAGATGGCAAAACTATTTGAAATTTATACTGCCCAATAGGGTAATGCCATGTGGCAAAGTGTAAACTAAAGTATGTACAGCATAGGGTATATGTGGCAAGGTTCTTATCGATTGAAATTTGCTATTTGTACACTGATTTTTGATTTGTTGTTTGACACTTACATTATTGTCGAGTGCCAATTGAGTGGGAAAATTACTTGAAATTTAAACTGTCCAGTAGGGTAGTGTAACGTGGCAAAGCTTAAACTAAAGTGTGAACACCATTATTTACATGTAGCAAGGTTCTTACCGATTGAACTTTCTTCGACACATTGTTTGACACTTGCATTGTTGTCAAGTGTCAATTGGATGGAAAAATTGTTTGAAATTTAAAATGTCCAACAGGGTAATGTCACGTGGTAAAGTGTAAACTAAAGTGTACATGTAGCAAGGTTCATACCGATTGAACTTTGCCATTTGTACACTGATTTTTGACACGCTGTTTGACACTTGCATTGTTGTCAAGTGTTAATTGGATGGAAAAACTATTTGAAATTTATATTGTCCAACAGGGTAATGTTAGTTGGCAAAGTGTAAACTAAAGTGTGTACACCATAGTGTACTTGTAGCAAAGTTCTTACCGATTGAACTTTGCTATTTGTAAACTAATTTTTGACACGTTGTTTGACACTCGTATCGTTGTCAATTATCAATTAGGTGGGAAAACTATTTGAAATTTAAGCTATCGAAAAGCGTAATGTCACTTGGCAAAGTGTAAATTGAAGTGTACACCATAGAGTGCAAGTAGCAAGGTCCTTACCGATTGAACTTTTCTATTTATAGACCAATTTTTGACACGTTGTTTGACGCTTGCACCACTGTTAAGTGTTAATTGGATGGCAAAACTTTTTGAAATTTAAGCTCTCCAACAGGGTAATGTCACGTAGCAATGTGTAAACTAAAATGTACACCATAGTGTTCATGTAGCAAAGTTCTGACCGATTGAACTTTTCTATTTGTACACATATTTTTGACACATTGTTTAACACTTGTATTTTTGTCAAGTGTCAATTGGATGGGAAAAGTGTTTCAAATTTATACTGTCCAACAGGGCAATGTCACGTGGCAAAGTGTAAACTAAAGTGTGTACACCATGGTCTACATATAGTAGAGTTCTTGCCGATTGAACTTTGCTATTTGTAAACTGATTTTTGACACATTGTTCGACACTTGCATTGTTATCAAGTGTCATTTTGATAGGAAAACTGTTTGAAATTCCAACTGTCGATGGGGTAATGCCACGTGGCAAAGTGTATACTAAAGTGTGTACACCATAGTGTACATGTAGCGAGGTCCTTACTGATTAAACTTTATAATTTGTACACTAATTTTTGACAGGTTGATTGAACCTTGCATTATTGTCTTGTGTCAGTTGGATGGGAAAACTGTTTGAAATTTGAACTGTCCAGTACGGTAATGTCACATGGCAAAGTGTAAACAAAAGTGTGTATACCATAGTGTACATGTAGGAAGGTTCTTAACGATTGAACCTTGTCATTTGTACACTGATTTTTGACACGTTGTTTGACACTTGCATTATTGTCAAGTGTCAATTGGATAAGAAAACTGTTTGAAATTTAAACTGTCCAATAGGATAATAACACGTGGCAAAGTGTAAAATAAAGTGTACGCCATAGTGCAACTGTCGCAAGGTTCTTATCGATTGAACTTTGCTATTTCTACACTAATTTTGGACACGTTGTTTGACACTTGCATTGGTATCAAGTGTGAATTGGATGGAAAATTTGTTTCAAATTTAAACTGTCTATCTGGGTAATGTCACATGGCAAAGTGTAAACTAAAGTGTACACCATAGTACACATGTAGCAACGTTTTTACCGATTGAACTTTGCTATTTGTACACTGATTTTTGACACGATGTTTAACACTTGCATTGTTTTTAAGTGTCAATTGGATAGAAAAACTGTTTGAAATTTAAACTGTCCAACAGGGTAATGTCACATGGAAAAGTGTAAACTAAAGTGTGCGCCATAGTGTACATGTAGCAAGGTTCATACCGATTGAACTTTGATATTTGTACACTGATTTTTGACACGTTGTTTGACGCTTGTATTGTTGTCGAGTTTCAATATGATGGGAAAACTATTTGAATTTTAAACTGTCCAAGAGGTTAATGTCACGTGGCAAAGTATAAACTGAAGTGTACACCATAGTGTACATGTAGCAAGGTTCTTACGGATTGAACTTTGCTATTTGTAAACTGATTTTTGACACGTTGTTTGACACTCGTATTGCTGTAAATTGTCAATTGGTTGGGAAAATTGCTTGAAATTTATACTGTCCAACAGGATGATGTCACTTGGAAAAGTGTAAGCTAAAGTGTGTACACCATAGTGTACATGTAGCAAGGTTCTTACCGATTGAACTTTGCTACTTGTACACAGATTTTTGATACGTTGTTTGACACTCGCATTGTTGTCAAGTTTCAATTGGAAGGGAAAAGTGTTTCAAATTTATACTATCCAACAGGGCAATGTCATGTGGCAAAGTGTAAACTAAAGTGTGTACACCATGGTGGTCATGTAGCAAGGTTCTTAGCGATTGAACTTTGCTATTTGTACACTAATTTTTGACACGTTGTTTGACTCTTGCATTTTTATCAAGTGTCAATTGGATGGAGAAGCTATTTGAAATTTAAATTGTCCAACAGGTAACAACATGCGGCAAAGTGTAAACTAATGTATAAACCATAGTGTACATGTAGCAAGGTCCTTACCGATTGAACTTTGCTATTTGTAAACAGATTTTTGACACGTTGTTTGACACTCGCATTGTTGTCAAGTGTCAATTGGATGGCAAAACTATTTTAAATTTATACTGTCCAACAGGGAAATGTTACGTGGCAAGGTATAAACTAAAGTGTGCAAACCATAGTTTACATGTAGCAAGGTACTTGCCAATTGAACTTTGCTATTTGTACATTAATTTTTGACACATTGTTTAACACTCACATTGTTGTCAAGTGTAAATTGGATGGGAAAATTGTTTGAAATTTATACTATCCAATAGGGTAATGTCACCTGCCAACGTGTAAATGGAGGTGTGTACACTAGAGTATACATGTAGAAAGGTTCTTATCGATTGAAGTTTGCTATTCGTACACTTATTTTTGACATGTTGTTTGGCACTTGCATTGTTGTCAGGTGTCAATTAGATTGGATAATTGTTTGAAACTTAAACTATTCAACAGGGTAATGTCACATGGCAAGGTGTAAACTAAAGTGTACACCATAGTGTACATGTAGCAGGGTCCTTACCGATAGAACTTTGCTATTTGTACATTAATTTTTGACACGTTGTTTGACACTTGCATTCTTGTCAAGTGTCAGTTGGATGTGAAAACTGTTTGAAATTTAAATTGTCCAACAGGGTAATGTCACGTGGCAAAATGTAAACTAATGTGTACACCATAGTGTACATGTAGCAGGGTCCTTACCGATGGAACTTTGCTATTTGTAAACTAATTTTTTACACGTTGTTTGATACTTGCATTGTTGTCAAGTGTCAATTGGATGGGAAAATTGTTTGATATTTAGACTATCCAATAGGGTAATTTCATGTGGCAATGTGTAAACTAAAGTATGTACACCATTGTGTACATGTAGTAAGGTTCCTACCGATTGAACTTTGCTATTTGTAAACTGATTTTTGACACATTGTTTGACACTCGCATTGTTTTCTAGAGTCAATTGAATGGGAAAACAGGTTGAAATTTATATTGTCCAATAGGGTAATGTCATATGGTAAAGTGTAAACTAAAGTGTGTACATATAGCAAGGTTCTTACCAATTGAACTTTGCTATTTTTATACTGATTTTTGACACGTTGTTTGACATTTGCATTGTTGTCAAGTGTAAATTGGATGGGAAAGCTGTTTGAAATTTAAACTGTCCAATAGAGTAATGTCATGTGGTAAAGTGTAAACTAATGTATACACCATATTGTACTTACTTTACTATTTGTAAACTGATTTTTGACACGTTGTTTGATACTCGCATTGTTGTCAAGTGTCAATTGGATGGGAAAACTGTTTGAAATTAATAATGTCCAACAGAGTAATGTCACGTGGCAAAGTGCAAACTAATGTGTACACCATAGAGTACATGTTGCAAGGTTTTACCGATTGAACTATTCTATTTGTAAACTAATTTTTGCCACGCTATTTAACACTTGCATTGTTGTCAAGTGTAATTGGATGGGAAAGCTATTTGAAATTTATACTGTCCAATAGGGTAATGTCACGTTGCAACGAGTAAGCTAAAGTGTGTACAGCATAGTGTACATGTAGCAAGGTCATTACCGATTGAACTTTGCTATTTGTAAACTGATTTTTGACACGTTGTTTAACACTTGCATTGTAGTCTAGAGCTAATTGAATGGGAAAACTGTTTGAAATTTATAATGTCCAACAGGGTAATGTCACGTGGTAAAGTGTAAACTAAAGTGTGTACGCCATAGTGTACATGTAGCAAGGTTCTTACCGATAGAACTTTGCTATTTTTACACTGATTTTTGACATGTTGTTTTACACTTGCATTATTGTCAAGTGTAAATTGGATGGGAAAGCTGTTTGAAATATAAATTTTCGAACAGGGTAATGTCATGTTGTAAAGTGTAAACTAATGTGTACGCCATAGTGTACATGTAGCAAGGTCATTAGCCATTGTACTTTACTATTTGTAAACTGATTTTTAACACGTTGTTTGACACTCACATTGTTGTGATGTCTCAATTGGATGGGAAAACTATTTCAAATTTATACTGTCTAACAGGGTAATATCACGTGGCTACAAGTAAACTAAAGTGTGTACACCATAGTGTACATGTAGCAAGTTCATTAGCAATTGAACTTTGCTATTTGTAAATTGATTTTTGACACCTTGTTTGACACTCGTATTGTTGTCAATTGTTAATTGGATGGGAAAACTGTTTGAAATTTATGCTGTCCAACAGGGTATTGTCACTTGGAAAAGTGTAAACAATAGTGTGTACAACATAGTATACATGTATCAAGGTTCTTACCGATTGAACTTTGCTATTTGTACATTGATTTTTGACACGTCGTTTGACACTTGCATTATTTTCAATTGTCAATTAGATGGAAAAACTCTTTGAAATTTAAACTGTCCAACAGCGTCATGACCCGTGGCAAAGTGTAAACTAAAGTATACGCCATAATATACATGTATCAAGGTTCTTACCGATTGAACTTTGCTACTTGTACACTAATTTTGGGCACGTTGTTTGACACTTGCATCATTGTCAAGTGTCAATTGGATGGGAACATTGTTTGAAATTTATACTGTCCAGCAGGGTAATGACACGTTACAAATTTTAAACTAAGGTGTGTACACCATTGTGTACATGTAGCAAGGTTCTTACCTATTGAACTTTGCTATTTGGACACTGATTTTCGACATCTTGTTTGACACATGCATTGTTGTGAAGTGTCAATTGGACGAGAAAACTGTTTGAAATTTAAACTGTCCAACCGGGTAATGTCACGTGGTAAAGTGTAAACTAATGTGTTCATGTAGCAAGGCTCATACAGATTGAACTTTGCTATTTGTACACTGATTTTTGACACGTTTGACTCTTGCATTGTTGTCAAGTATCAATAGGATGGGAAAATTGTTTGAGATTTATACTGTCCAACAGGGTATTGTCACGCGGCAAAGTGTAAATTAAAGTGTGCACACCAAAGTGCACATGTAGCAAGGTTCGTACCGATTGAACTTTGCTACTTGTACAGAGATTTTTGACACGTTGTTTGACACTTGCATTGCTGTCAAGTATCAATTGGATGAAAAAACTGTTTGGAATTTAAACTGTCCAACAGGGTAATGTCACGTGGCAAAGTGTAAACTACATTGTACACCATGGTGTACAAGTAGCATAGCCCTTACCGATTGAACTTTACTATTTGTAAACTGATTTTTGATATATTGTTTGACACTCGTAATGTTGTCAAGTGTCAATTGGTTGGAAAAATTGTTTGAAATTTATACTATTCAACAGGTTAATGTTATGCGGCAAAGTGTAAGCTAAAGTGTGTATACCATGGTGTACATGTAACAAGGTTCTCACCGATTGAACTTTAAGATTTCTACATTGATTTTGGTCACCGATTGAAATGTAATGACATGCTTTTAAACATTGTTGCATGTTATAAAATGTATAAACATGTTCACATCGCATAATTTATTTGTCATCTTGCTAGAGTATAGTTTATGCACTGAGAATAAAATAATAATAATAATAATAATAATATTGATAATGCAAAGTTAAGCATAATTAAAATTATGTTGTCATGTGATTAGGATGACTAGGAATAGCCCAACGTACCTCCAGCGTGCTGAAATGGCTATTGAGAACTACATAAATTATGAAGTGAGATGGGAGAGAACTTTTGTTGAACATGTTGAAGATTTCCTTTCTAAGTGGGAGCAAGCAAGGTCATTTGGATATAATGAGGGGACAATCCTTTCGATATATCACCTTATAAGCACTATGCGACCTCAATGGAGAGATGTGGCTAATTTCGTGAGGGATATGGATTATGATTTATATTTGGAAGAAGATTGGGATAAGATTGATTTTAAAGGATACTGTGAAGATATCATAATATTATAGAACCATAGACAACAAGCACCAGCGCCCGAGCCCGAACTCGAACCGGAGCCGGAGCCGGAGCCAGAGCCAGAGTCGGAGGAAGACCCAGAGGAGGACCCAGAGGAGGAGATCGAACCAGAGCCAGAAGACCCTGAGCAAGAAGTCCAACCACAAAATTTCATTGATTTGGTTATGGATTCCGAGCCCGAGTCATGCATTACTTCGGATGATGAGATGGCATAAAAAGAAGATTCTAGATTAGGGATAAGTGTTATTTATTTTCTTAGGAAAAGTTGGATTATTTATTTATTTATTTGATTTTTTAAAGAGCAAAATTTTTTTAATATGTAACGATTTGGAAATTATATTAAATTCTTCGTTGTTACAATAATATTAGAAGTGTTTACCATTTTTTTTCCCTAAATTAAAATTTTATTTGTGTTAAGAAAATGTCGAGACAACAACAAAATCAAACTACGATCATCAGAGATTTGCTAAGGGCTGTAAAAGATTTGGGTAGGCAACAAGCACAGGGTGGTCCCCGTGGTACAAACGCTAGCAACACCAGCTCAATCTAGGAACAGTTTCGTCGCTACAAACCCCCAACTTTGGATGGCAAGGCAGACCCACTAGCAGCTGAAGAATGGATAAGAGGAATGGAGCGAATCTTCAAACATCTATCTTGCACTGATGCTCAAAAGGTGTTATGTGCAGAATTTATGTTGGTTGACGCGGCAGGCCATTGGTGGGAGTCAGCATCTCGCACTAGAACAGAAGCACAACAACGTGCTCTGACTTGGATGTAATTTAAGGAGGAAATGATGGGAAAATACTTCCCACAAGCCCTGAGGGATTGCAAGGAGACAAAATTCCTTCAACTCAGACAAAGAAAGATGAAACTTGAAGAATATGAAAGAAAATTTGAACAACTCTCAAGATATGCACCACACCTAGTGGATACTGAAGCAAAGAAAGCAAGGAGGTTCGAACTAGGATTGCGTCCTGAGATTGGTGGAATAATGGCATCCCACCAATTCACCACCTATAGGCACGTTTTGCAAACTGTCCAAGCAATCTCAAATAGGTTGGAAATAGATCAAATTCCCCAGCAAGGGGCCGAGTTATCAGGAAAGAGGAAGTGGAATGGGTCCAATGAAGGGAAGGGAGAGGAACAGAACAAAAAGGTTAATTTTGGATCAAGTTTTGGACAAGCCATTCCACCATGTCCAAAGTGCAATAAAATGCATAGTGGTGAATGTTTGTTTGGGAAGCATGTGTGCTATCGATGCGGTAAAACAGGGCATATTTCCAAAAATTGCAAAGAAGACCCCTTGAAGAAGAATGATGAACAAGAAAAGAAGGGAAAGGCCTGAGTTTTTGCTTTAGCCCAGGAACGGACAACAGAGGACCCGAAAGCAGGTAATTTCGAGGACGAAATTATTTTAAGGGGGTGAGATTGCAACATCCCAAAATTTTTGAATAATATTATTTCAAAAGTCGAGGGACTAAGTCAAAATATATTCTTAAATTTTTTCGGGTCAAATATGTGAATTTTGATAGAGTGAGTATAAGTATATAAATATTATACTCGTTAGATAGCTCGTATTTAATTATGCATTTTTAGGCCCGAGAAAAAATTAATTCGGATAAGTTAAACCTAAGATATTGACCTTTGAGGAAATTGGTATTTTATAGTATTTTATTTGATTAGTTTATATCATGAAGTATTTTATTTGATTAGTTTATATCATGAAGCTGCCACGTGTATGGTGATTGAGTGTATTATTTTAATAATTAATTTATTTGTTTTGATTTGGGAGTTGATAAAGGTAGCTAGATTTCCACGTGAAGAAATTGTAGAAAAAGGGTGATTTTATTTTAATATTATTTTTCTTTTGGAGAAAGTAAAGGGCAAATAATAGTAGTCAAATAATTTTAATATTTGCTTTGGTACTAGAAATCTTGTCCACCGTACTCTATTATAGTAAGATTGAATAACACATAGATATTTATGTTCAAGATGCTAGATTTGAGGAATAATTGAAGTTGATTTATGATTTTAGTTTTAAGATAATCATGACTGCACGTGTATAATAATAATAATCCCAAGCACAGGCTATGATAAATTTTGATTGTTAATCATAATCCTAATTTGATTAGGATAAATGCTAATTGTTAGTGCTAATCCAATATGATATATCTTAAACCCCTGTATCCATTATTCAATTAGAATTTTAGTATCAAACTTCCGTAAGTAAATAATTCACCAAATTCTAGACCATATTTTGTGAGTTGAAATAAATAGCTATTGTAATTCCTTTCTCAAGACTCTTCCACCTCATTAATAGTATGTACTGTTTTGTCCTATATAAATCATATCACTTTGTTGATGGAACCTCTATCACGTGATTTGGATAAAAACAAAGGTGTATTGTACATACCCAATAAATCTTTTTGGTTGAATAAGATAAAAATTAATGGTGCAGTGTCCCACTTTTTCAAAAATCCTGCACTATAAATACCTAGTGTGCCTAGGGGGATGGACCACACAAATAGAGAGAGATAATCAGAGAGAGAGAGAAAGAAATTAGAGGCACACTGCCCGACAGGAAAAAAAACCATTGAGAGAGAGAAAGAAAGATCAGAATACATCCTAGAAATTATACACACGCAATAAAGAGAGGTAAAATAATTTGAAGAGAAAGCAAGCTAATTTTATTGACGCAGTCAAGAAAATCAAAAATTTGGAACACGCATTCATATTTTTGGAATTTTAATATCAAGGTAAGATACATTTATGTGCAAAGTGTTTGCGTTCCTTATGCTCTTATATGCGATTAAATATGCATGAAATGCTAGTGGACCTTCGGGTTCTAGAGAAAGAGATATGAAATTTCTACATGAAAATTAAGAGGACCTAAGATGGGTGTGTCGCTTGGTCACCGATATACTCTATAAGAGAAGAGCGGTATGAAGTGTATTATTTATTTGTTATATATCTGTGTATGGAAATTTACACGTATCTTACTGGGTATTTTTAAAATATTCACTCTTACATTAATTTTACAGATTAGTTCGGGTCGATTGGAGCAGTGGAGAATTGGTGATGCGGGCTGCCAAGTGAATGAAGAATAGAGAAAAAGAAATAAGTTTGCTGTTTTAAATTTAGCAATTTGTTTAATTTTATTTAGAACGTATTATTTGAATTATTTAGGAGTTTATGTTTATGGTTAGATACGCTTTCAATTATTTAAATTTAAATGTTACAGTTATTTTTTTATTGAAGAATTTTATTTTTATATAGTTTCGCATTTATAAATAAAGAAAAGTGAGTTTTTCGTAACGTTCCCATGTTTATGTTTAATGAAAAATTGGGGCGTTACAGTTTGACACTTGCATTGTTGTCAAGTGTCAATTGGATGGGAAATCCGTTTCAAATTTAAACTGTCCAACTGGTTAATGTCACGTGGAAAAGTTTAAACTGAAGTGTACACCATAGTGTACATGTAGCAAGATTCTTACCGATTGAACTTTGCTATTTGTACACTGATTTTTGACACGTTGTTTGACGCTTGCATTGTTGTCATGTTTCAATTCGATGGGAAATCTATTTGATTTTAAACTGTCCAACAGGGTAATGTCACGTGGTAAAGTGTAAACTAAAGTGTACACCATAGTGTACATGTAGCAAGTTCCTTAAGGATTGAACTTTGCTATTTGTAAACTGATTTTTAACACGTTGTTTGACACTGACAGTGTTGTCAAGTGTCAATTGGTTGGGAAAACTGTTTGAAATTTATACACTCCAACAAGATAATGTCACTCGAAAAAGTGTAAACTTAAGTGTGTGCACCATAGTGTGCATGTAGCATGATTTTTACCGATTGAACTTTGTTATTTGTACACAGATTTTTGAGACATTGTTTGACACTCACATTGTTGTCAAGTGTCAATTGGATGAGAAAAGTGCTTCAAATTTATACTCTCCAACAGGGCAATGTCACGTGGCAAAGTGTAAACTAAAGTGTGTACACTATAGTGTACATGTAGCAAGGTTCTTACCGATTGAACTTTGCTATTTGTGCACTGATTTTTGACACATTGTTCAACACTTGTATTGTAGTCCAGTGCCAATTGGATGGAAAAACTGTTGGAAATTTAAATTGTCCAACAGGGTAATGTCACGGGGCAAAGTGTAAACTAATGTGTAAACCATAGTGTACATGTAGCAAGGTCCTTACCGATTTAACTTTGCTATTTGTAAATAGATTTTTGGCATGTTATTTGACACTCGTGTTGTTGTCAAGTGTCTATTGGATGGGATAATTGTTTGAAATTTATACTGTCCAACAGGGTAATGTCACGTGGAAACGTGTAAACAAAGGTGTGTACACCAGAGTGTACATGTAGTAAGGTTCTTACCGATTGAACTTTGCTATTTGTACACTTATTTTTGACACGTTGTTTGGCACTTCCATTGCTGTCAAGTGTCAATTAGATTGGAAAATTGTTTGAAACTTAAACTGTTCAATAGGGTAATGTCATGTGGCAAAGTGTAAACTAAAGGGTACACCATAGTGTACATGTAGCAAGATTCTTACCGATAGAACTTTGCTATTTGTACATTGATTTTCGACACGTTATTTGACACTCGCATTATTGTCAATTGTCAATTGGATGGGAAAACTGTTTGAAATTAAACTGTCTAACAGGGTAATGTCACGTGGCAAAGTGTAAACTAAAGTGTACACTATAGTGTACATGTAGCGTGGTCCTTACCAATTGAACATTGCTATTTTCACACTGATTTTTGACACTTGCATTGTTGTCAAGTGTAAATTGTATGGGAAAGCTGTTTGAAATTTAAACTGTCCAACAGGATAATGTCACGTGGTAAAGTGTAAAATAATGTGTACAAGTAGCATGGCCCTTACCGATTGAACTTTGCTATTTGTACACTGATTTTTGACACGTTGTTTGACACTGCATTGTTGTCAAGTATCAATAGGGTGGGAAAATTGTCTGAAATTTATACTATCTAATAGGGTAATATCACGTGGCAAAGTGTAAATTAAAGTGTGTACACCATAGTGCACATGTAGCAAGGTTCTTATCAACTGAACTTCGCTACTTGTACCCTAATTTTTGACACGCTTTTTGACACTCGCATTGTTGTGTAGTGTCAATTGGATGGAAAAATGGTTCGAAATTTAAGCTGTCCAACATTGTAAATTAAAGTGTGTGCCATAGTATACATGTAGCAAGGTTCTTACCGATTGAACTTTGCTATTTGTATACTGATTTTTTACACGCTGTTTGACACTTGTATCATTGTCAAGTGTCAATTGGATGGGAAAGCTATTTGAAATTTAAACTGTCCAGAAGGGTAATGTCCCCTGGTAAAGTTTAAATTAATGTGTGTACACTATTGTGTACATGTAGCAAGGTTCTTACTGATTGAACTTTGCTATTTGTACACTGATTTTCAACACATTGTTTGACACCTGAACTGTTGTCAATTGTCAATTGGATGACAAATCTCTTTGAAATTTAAGCTGTCCAATAGGGTAATGTCACGTGGCAAAGTGTAAACTAATGTGTACACCATAGTGTACATGTAGCAAGGTCCTTATCGAAGGAACTTTGCTATTTGTAAACTGAATTTTTACACGTTGTTTGACACCCGCATTGTCATCAAGTGTTAATTAGATAGGAAAATTGTTTGATAATTATACTATCCAATAGGGTAATGTCACTTGGCAACGTGTAAACTAAAGTGTGTACACAATTGTGTACATGTAGTAAGGTTCTTACCGATTGAATTTTGCTATTTGTACACTAATTTTAGACACGTTGTTATGCACATGCATTGTTGTCAAGTGTTAATTAGATGGGAAAATGGTTTGAAATTTAAACCATCCACCAAGGTAATGTCATGTGGTAAAGTGTAAACTAATGTACACACTATAGTTTATATGTAGCAAGGTCAATACCGATTGAACTATGCTATTTGTAAACTGATTTTTGACGAGTTGTTCGACACTCGCATTATTGTCTAGAGTCAATTGAATGGGAAAACTGTTTGAAATTTATACTGTCCAACAGGGTAATGTCACGTGCTAAAGTGTAAACTAAAGTGTGTACAACATAGTGTACATGTAGCAAGGTTCTTACCGATTGAACTCTGCTATTTTTACACTGATTTTTGACACGTTGTTTGACAGTTGCATTGTTGTCAAGTGTAAATTGGATGGGAAAGCTGTTTAAAATTTAAACTGTCCAGCAGGATAATGTCATGTGGTAAAGTGTAAACTAATGTGTACACCATAGTGTACATGTGGCAAGGTCATTAGCGATTGTACTTCGCTATTTGTAAACTGATTTTTGACACTTTTTTGACACTCGCATTATTGTCAAGTGTCAATTGGATGGGAAAACTATTTGAAATTTATACTGTCCAAGAGGGGTAATGTCACGTGGTAAAGTGTAAACTAATGTGTACACCATAGTGTACATGTTGCAAGGTCCTTACTTATTGAACTTCTCTATTTGTAAACTGATTTTTGACACGCTGTTTGACACTCGCATTGTTGTCAAGTGTCAATTGGATGGGAAAACTATTTGAAATTTATACTATCCAACAGTGTAATGTCACATCGCAATGAGTAAACTAAAGTGTGTACACCATAGTGTACATGTAGGAAGGTCATTATCGATTGTACTTTCCTATTTGTAAACTAATTTTTGACACGTTGTTTGACACTCGCATTGTTGTCTAGAGTCAATTGAATAGGAAAACTGTTTGAAATTTATACTGTCCAACAGGGTAATGTCACGTGGTAAAGTGTAAACTAAAGTGTGTACACCATAGTGTACATGTAGCAAGGTTCTTACCGATTGAACTTTGCTATTTTTACGATGATTTTTGAAACGTTGTTTGACACTTGCATTGTTGTTAAGTGAAAATTGGATGGGAAAGTTGTTTGAAATTTAAACTGTCCGACAAGGTAATGTCATGTGGTCAAGTGTAAACTAATGTGTACACCATAGCGTACATGTAGCAAGGTCATTACTGATTGTACTTTGCAATTTGTTAATTGATTTTTGACGCGTTGTTTGACACTCGCATTGTTGTCAAGTGTCAATTTGATGGGAAAACTGTTTGAAATTTATATTATCCAATAGGGTAATGTCACATGGCAAAGTGTAAACTAATGTGTACACCACAGAGTACATGTTGCAAGGTCCTTACCGATTGAACTTTTCTATTTGTAAGCTGATTTTTGGCACGTTGTTTGACACTCTCATTGTTGTCAAGTGTCAATTGGATGGGAAAACTAGTTGAAAGTTATACTGTCCAACAAGGTAATGTCATGTGGCAACGAGTAAACTAAAGTGTGTACAACATAGTGTACATTTACCAAGGTCATTAGCGTTTGAACTTTGTTATTTGTAAACAGATTTTTGACACCTTGTTTGACACTCGTATTGTTGTCAAGTGTCAATTGGATGGGAAAATAATTTGAAATTTATGCTATCCAACAGGGTAATGTCACTTCGAAAAGTATAAACAAAAGTGTGTACACCATTGTGTACATGTAGCAAGGTTCTTACCGATTGAACTTTGCTATTTGTACACTATTTTTTTGACATGTTGTTTGACACTTCCATTGTTGTCAAGTGTCAATTGGAAGGGAAAAGTGTTTCAAATTTAAGCTATCCAACAGGGTAATGTCACGTGGTCAAGTGTAAACTAATGTGTACACCATAGTGTACATGTCGCAAGGTCCTCACCGATTGAACTTTGCTATTTGTAAACTAATTTTTGACACGTTGTTTGATACTCGCATTGTTGTTGGGTACCAAATGGATGGGAAAACTGTTTGAAATTTATACTGTCTAACAAGCTAATGTCACTTGGAAAAGTGTAAACTAAAGTGTGTACACCATAATGTACATGTAGCAAGGTTCTTACCGATAGAACGTTGCTATTTGTACAATGATTTTTGACATATTGTTTGGCACTTGCTTTGTTGTCAAGTGTCAATTAGAAGGGAAAATTGTTTTAAATTGTCCAACTGGGTAATGTCATGTGGCAAAGTGTAAACTAAACTGTACACCAAGTGTACATATAGCAAAGTTCTTACCGTTTAAACTTTGCTATTTGTACACTAATTTTTAACACGTTGTTCGACACTTGCATTGTTGTCAAGTGTCAATTGGATGGGAAAATTATTTGAAATTTAAACTGTCCAGCAAGGTAACGTCATGTGGGAAAGTGTAAACTAGAGTGTGTGCACCATTGCGTAAGTGTAGCAAGGTTCTTACTAATTGAACTTTGCTATTTGTACACTAATTTTTGACACGTTGTTTGACACTTTCATTGTTGTCAAGTGTCAATTGGATGGAAAAACTATTTGAAATTTAAACAATCCAGCAAGGTAATGTAACGTGGCAAAGTGTAAACTAAAGTGTGTACACCATTTTGTACATGTAGCAAGTTTCATACCAATTGAAATTTGGTATTTGTACACTGACTTTTGACACGTTGTTTGACACTTGCATTGTTGTCAAGTGTCAATTGGATGGAAAAACTGTTTGAAATTTATACTATCCAATAGGGTAATGCCACGTAGCAAAGTGTTAACTAAAGTATGTACACTATAGTGTACATGTAGCGAGGTTTTTACCGATTGAACTTTGCTATTTGTACAATGATTTTTGACACATTGTTTGACACTCGAATTGTTGTCAAGTGTTAATTCGATGGGAAAACTATTTGAAATTTATGCTGTCCAATGGGGTAATGTCACGTAGCAAAGTGTAAATTAAAGTGTACACCGTGGTGTACATGTAGCAAGGTCCTTACTGATTGAACTTTTCTATTCGTACACTAATTTTTGACACGTTGTTTGACACTTGCACTATTGTGAAGTGTCAATTTGATGGCAAAACTGTTTGAAATTATTTTGTTGGGATTTATTTTACAATCTACAATATTTGAATATGTAGGTTGGATACAAATTTAAATTTGGGATACACTTTGCTAATAATGAAAGGTAGGGGGATTAGGTTATATTATTTGGAAAATGAGAGACTTCCTTTGTAAATCTAGAATTTGTGGCCACTTATTACCCTATAATCAACCCACTTGTCATTTATCATCACCATACTGCAATGGTGGACAAGTCCACAAAGTTAGATATCTATGTATGCCTTAGGACAAGTTCGAAGGGCATCGGCAAGCCGGAAGGTGCAAGTATGTGTTTGATTGCATTCTTTTGTGTAGTATTATCATGATAAAATTCAAGTATGGTATCTTACTGAGTATTCCTTATACTCATAGTATTTTATACTAAATTTTCAGATCCATGATCGTTGGATTGATGGAAGTTAGTTGGCAAAAGCGATGATGGGTTAAGGACAAAGATGTTTTGCATCGAAAGTTTCCTTTTGTATGTTTTGTTCGATGACTGCTTTCCATCTGTTTTTCTTATGGTATTATATAAAAACATATATATAACATGATGTAATATGGTATTAAAAGTAAATTTCGTAATCATATCTTTCATGTTGTGTTAAGAGACATCTTTTAGAAAATTTCTCCTTGCAAGTGACAAAAGGCAGAAATGGGACAATTTTGGGGTCAACTTCAAAATGATGTTTCTAACCCTATAAACATCCATTCGAGACTCTAAAAATATTTCTGTGTTCCTCTTTGAGTTTTCTAAATATGGTCATAAGAATTACTTAATTTGGATATTTTTGGCCTGAGATATAAATTTTTAAACGTCAACGGGTCAATCTGGATTTCCTGTGCAATATTTCACTATTTTCAGTAAAACGTCCATATCATATGATCTTGGAAAATTTTCATATTTTAACCTAGAAAACTAATTGAAATTATCTTTCTAATGCTACAAATTTCATGTAAAACGGAGTTGGGATGAATTTTATAAAAATTATCAAACCTGCTGCCCCAACTAACCTTGATAGTGCCGAGGCCGTATATGTAAAGTATAAATTCATGTTGACATGCACTTTTACCGCCCATCAATTTTATAAGAATTGTTTTACCAAATTGAAAATAAGTTTCTAACTTGTAATACTTTTATTTAAGAGTATTTACATGTACCAAAGACTGAAGTTATTATATTTAGTACGTGACCCTCGAAGCTTAAGTTCGGGGCGTCACAGTTTGTACACTGATTTTTGACACGTTGTTGCTATTTGAAATTTAAACTGTCCTATAGGGTAATGTCACGTGGAAAAGTGTTAACAAAAGTGTGTACACCATAGTGTACATGTAGCAAAGTTCTTACCGATTGAACTTTGCTATTTGTACACTGATTTTTGACACGTTGTTTGACACTTGCATTATTGTCAAGTGTTAATTGGATGGAGAAACGGTTTGAAATTTAAGCCTTCCAATAGAGTAATGCCACGTGGAAATGTGTAAACTAAAGTGTACACCATAGTGTACATGTAGCAAGGTTCTTTCCGATTGAGCTTTGGTATTTGTACACTGATTTTTGACACGTTGTTCGACACTTGAATTATTGTCAAGTGTCAATTGGATGGGAAAACTGTTTGAAATTTAAACTGTCCGACAGGGTAATGTCACGTGGCAAATTGTAAACTAAAGTGTGCACCATAGTGTACATGTGAAAAGGTTTTTACCGATTGAACTTTGTTGTTTGTACACTGATTTTGGACACATTGTTTGATACTTGAATCATTGTCAAGTGTCTATTTGATGAGAAAAATGTTTGAAATTTAAACTTTCAATTAGGGTAATGTCACGTGGCAATGTGTAAACTAAAGTGTAGACCATAGTGTACATGTAGCAAAGTTCTTACTGATTGAACATTGCTATTTGTACACTAATTTTTGACACGTTATTTGACACTTGCATTGTTGTCAAGTGTCAATTGGACGAAAAAATTGATTGAAATTTAATCTGTCCAACAACGTAATGTCACGTGGAAATGTGTAAACTGAAGTGTACACCATAGTGTACATGCAGAAAGGCTCTTACCAATTGAACTATGCAATTTGTACACTGACTTTTGACACATTGTTTGACACTTGCATTGCTGTCAAGTGTCAATTGAATGGAGAAACGGTTTGAAATTTAAGCCTTCCAACAGGGTAATGTCACGTGGAAAAGTGTAAACTAAAGTGTACACCATAGTGTACATGTAGCGAGGTTCTTACCGATTGAGCTTTGGTATTTGTACACTGATTTTTGACACATCATTTGACACTTGTATTGTTGTCAAGTGTCAATTGGATGGGAAAACTGTTTGAAATTTAAAATGTCCGACAGGGTAATGTCACGTGGCAAAGTGTAAACTATAGTGTACTTGTAGCAAGGTTCATACCGATTGAACTTTGCTACTTGTACACTAATTTTTATCACGTTGTTTGACACTCGCATTGTTGTCAAGTGTCAGTTGGATAGGAAAACTATTGGAAATATATACTGTCCCATAGGTTAATGTCGCATTGCAAAATGTAAACTAAAGTGTGTACACCATAGTGTACATTTAGCAAGGTTCTTACCGATTGAACTTTACAATTTGTACACTGATTTTTGACACGTTGTTTGACACTTGCATTGTTGTCAAGTGTCAATTGGAAGGGAAAATTGTTTGAAATTTAAACTGTCCATTAGGGTAATATCACGTGGCAAAGTGTAAACTAAAGTGTACACCATAGTGTACATGTCATAAGGTTCTTACTGATTGAACTTTGCGGTTTGTACATTGATTTTGGACACGTTGTTTGACACTTGCATCGTTGTCAAGTGTCTATTTAATGGAAAAACTGTTTGAAATTTAAACTGTCAATTAGTGTAATTTCACGTGGAAAAATGTAAACTAAAGTGTAGACCATAGTGTATATGTTGCAAGGTTCTTACCGATTGAACATTGCCATTTGTACACTGATTTTTGACATGTTGTTTGACACTTGCATTGTTATCAAGTGTTAATTGGATGGAGAAACTGTTTGAAATTTAAGCCGTCCAATAGGATAATGTCACGTGGAAAAGTGTAAACTAATGTGTACATCATAGTGTACATGTAGCAAGGCTCTTACCAATTGAACTTTGCAATTTGTAGACTGATTTTTAACATGTTGTTTGACACTTGCATTGTTGTCAAGTGTTAATTGGATGGAGAAACTGTTTGAAATTTAAGCCGTCCAATAGGATAATGTCACGTGGAAAAGTGTAAACTAAAGTGTACACCATAGTGTACATGTAGCAAGGTTCTTATCGATTGAGCTTTGGTATTTGTACACTAATTTTTGACACGTTGATTGACACTTGCATTGTTATCAAGTGTTAATTGGATGGAAAAACTGTTTGAAATTTAAATTGTTCGACAGGGTAATGTCACGTGGCAAATTGTAAACTATAATGTACTTGTAGCAAGGTTCATACCGATTGAACTTTACTATTTCTAAACTGATTTTTATCAAGTTGTTTGACACTCGGATTGTTGTCAAGTGTCAGTTGGATAGGAAAACTATTGGAAATATATACTGTCCCATAGGTTAATGTCACGTGGCAAAGTGTAATCTAAAGCGTGTACACCATAGTGTACAAATAGCAAGGTTCTTACCGATTGAACTTTGCAATTTGTACACTGATTTTTGACACTTGCATTGTTGTCAAGTGTCAATTGGATGGGAAAGCTATTTGAAATTTAAACTATCCAACAGGGTAATGTCACGTGGAAAAGTGTTAACTAAAGTGTGTACACCATAGCGTACATGTAGCAAGGTTCTTACCGATTGAACTTTGCTATTTGTACACTGAGTTTTGACATGTTGTTCGACACTTGCATTATTGTCAAGTGTCAATTGGATGGGAAAATTGTTTGAAATTTAAACTGTCCAGCAGGGTAATTACACGTGACAAATTGTAAACTAAAGTGTACACCATAGTGTACATGTCGCAAGGTTCTTACCGATTGAACTTTGCGATTTGTACACTGATTTTGGACACGTTGTTTCACACTTGCATCATTGTCAAGTGTCTATTTGATGGGAAAGCTGTTTGAAATTTAAACTATCAATTAGGGTAATGTCACGTGGTAAAGTGTAAACTAAAGTGTAGACCATAGTGTACATGTAGCAAGGTTCTTACCGATTGAACATTATCATTTGTACACTAATTTTTGACACGTTGTTTAACACTTGCCTTGTTGTCAAGTGTCCATTGGACGAAAAATTAATTGAAATTTAAACTGTCCAATAGGGTAATATCATGTGAAAATGTGTAAACTAAATTGTACACCATAGTGTACATGTAGCAAGGTTCTTACCGATTGAACTTTTCTATTTGTAAACTGACTTTTGACACGTTGTTTAACGCTCACAATGTTGCAAGTGTCAATTGGATGGGAAAAATATTTGAAATTTATACTGTCCAACAGGGTAATGTCACGTGGCAAAGTGTAAACTAAAGTGTGTACACCATAGCGTACATGTAGCAAGGTTATTACCAATTGGACTTTGTTATTCGTACACTAATTTTGACACATTGTTTGACACTTGCAATGTTTTCAAGTGAAATTTGGATGGGAAAACTATTTGAAATTTAAACAGTCCAGTAGGGTAATGTCACGGGGCAAAGTGTAAACTAAAGTGTGTGCACGATTCTTTACCTATAGCAAGGTTCTTACTGATTGAACTTTGCTATTTGTACACTGATTTTTGACACGTTGTTCGACACTTGCATTGTTGTCAAGTGTCAATTTGATGGAAAAACTATTTAAAATTTATACAGTTCAACTGAGAAATGTCACGTGGCAAAGTTGAAACTAGAGTATACATATAGCAAGGTGCTTACCGATTGAACTTTGCTTTTTGAACACTGATTTTTGACACTTACATTGTTGTCAAGTGTCAATTGGATGGGAGAACTGTTTGAAATTTAAACTGTTAAAGAGGGTAATGTCACGTGGCAAAGTATAAACTAAAGTATACATGTAGCAAGGTTCATACCGATTGAACATTTTGCTATTTGTACACTGATTTTTAACACTCGCATTGTTGTCAAGTGTAAATTGGATGGAAAAACTATTTTAAATTTATACTGTCCAATAGGGTAATGTTACGTGAAAAAGTGTAAACTAAAGTGCATAAACCATAATGTACATATAGCAAGGTTCTTATCGATTGAAATTTGTTGTTCGTACATTGATTTTTGGCACGTTGTTTGACCCTTGCAATGCTGTTAAGTGTCAATTGGATCACAGAATTGTTTGGAATTTAAACTGTCCAACAGGGTAATGTCACCTGATAAAGTGTAAACTAAAATGTACATGTGGCAAGGTCCTTACCAAGTGAACTTTGCTATATTTGTACACTGATTTTCGACACGTTATTTTACACTTGCATTGTTGTCAAGTGTCAATTGGAAGGGAAAACTATTTGAAATTTAAACTGTCCAACAGTGTAATGTCACGTGCCAAAATGTAAATTAAAGTGTACACCATAGTGCACATGTAGCAAGGTCCTTATCGATTGAACTTTGTTATTTGTACACTAATTTTTGACACGTTGTTTGACATTTGCTTTGTTGTCCAATGTCAATTGGATGGCAAAACTGTTTGAAATTTAAGCTGTCTAACAGGGAAATGTCACGTTGCAAAGTGTAAACTAAAGTGTACACCATAGTGTATATGTAGTAAAGTTCTTACCGATTGAACTTTACTATTTGTACACTAATTTTTGACACATTGTTTGACACTTGCAATGTTGTCAAAAGTCAATTGGATGTGAAAACTGCTTAAAATTTAAACTGTCCAACAGGGTAATGACACGTGATTAAGTGTAAACTAATGTGTACACTATAGTGTATAAGTAGTAAGGTTCTTACCGATTAAAATTTTCTATTCGTACACAGATTTTTGACACATTGTTTGATATTTGCATCATTGTCGAGCGTCAATTAAATGGGAAAACTGTTTGATATTTAAACAGTCCAATAGGGTAATGTCACGCGGTAAAGTGTAAACGAAGTGTACATGTGGCAAGGTCCTTACCGATTGAACTTTACTATTTGTACACTAATTTTCAACACGTTGTTTGACATTTGCATGTTGTCAAGTGTCAATTGGATGGAAAAAATTTTGAAATTTAAACTGTCCAACAGAGTAATGTCACGTGGTAAAGTGTAAACTATAGTGTACACCATAATGTACATGTAGCAAGGTTCTTACCGATTGAACTTTGTTATTTGTACACTGATTTTTGACACGTTGTTTAACACATGCATTGTTGTGAAGTGCCAATTAGATGGGAAAACTGCTTGAAATTTAAACTGTCCAACAAGGTAATGACACGTGGCAAAGTGTAAATTAAAGTGTACACCATAGTGTACATGTCGCAAGGTTCTTACCGATTTAACTTTGTTATTTGTACACTGATTTTTGACACGTTGTTTAACACTTGCATTGTTGTCAAGTGTCAAATTGGATGGGAAAATTGTTTGAAATTTAAACTGTCCAAAAGGCTAATGTCACGTGGCAATGAGTAAACTAAAGTGTACACCATTGTGTACACGTAGCAAGTTCCTTACCAATTGAACTTCGCTATTTGTAAACTTATTTTTGGCACGTTATTTGGAACTTACATTGTTGTCAAGTGTCAACAAAATGGGGAAACTATTTGAACTTTAAACTGTCCAACAGCGTAATGTCATGTGAAAAGTGGAAACTAAAGTGTACACCATAGTGTACATGTAGTAAAGTTCTTACCGATTGAACTTTGCTATTTGTACACTGATTTTTGACACATTGTTTCACACTTGCATTGTTGTCAAGTTTCAATTGGATGGGAAAACTTTTTGAAATTTAAACTATCCAATCGGATAATGTCACGTGGCAAAGTGTAAACTAAAGTGTACAAATAGCAAGGTTCATACTGATTGAACTTTGCTATTTGTACATTGATTTTTGACACGTTGTTTGACACCCGCATTGTTGTCAAGTGTCAATTGGGTAGGAAAACTATTTGAAATTTATACTGTCCAATAGGGTAATGTCACATGATAAAGTGTAAACTAAAGTGTGTACACCATAGTTTACCTGCAGAAAGGTTCTTACCGATTGAACTTCGCTATTTGTACACTGAATTTCAACACGTTGTTTGGCCTTGCATTGTTGTCAAGTGTCAATTGGATGGACAAACTATTTGAAATTTAAGTTGTCCAACATGAAAATGTCACGTGGCAAAGCGTAAACTAAAGTGTACACCATGGTGTACTTGTAGTAAGGTTCTTATCGATTTAACTTTGCTATATGTACACTGAATTTTAACACATTTTTTGGCACTTGCATTGTTGTCAAGTGTCAATTGGAAGGCAAAACTATTTGAAATTTAAGCTGTCCAACAGGAAAATGTCACATGACAAAGTGTAAATTAAAGTGTACACCATAGTATACATGTAGCAAGTTTCTTACCGATTGAACTTTGCTATTTGTACACTAATTTTTGACACATTATTTGACACTTGCATTGTTGTCAAAAGTCAATTGGATGGAAAAACTGTTTGAAATTTAAACTGTCCAACAGGGTAATGACACGTAGTAAAGTGTAAATTAAAGTGTTAACCATAGTGTATATGTCGTAAGGTTCTTACGAATTGAAATTTGCTATTTGTACATTAATTTTTGACACGTTGTTTGACACTTACATTGTTGTCAACTATCAATTGGATAGGTGAACTATTTGAAATTTAAACTGTCTACAAGGTAATGTCACGTGGCAAAGTGTAAACTAAAGTGTACACCATAGAGTACATGTAGCAAAGTCCTTACCAATTGAACTTTGCTATTCATATTCGGATTTTCAACACGTTGTTTGGCACTTTCATTGTTGTCAGGTGTTAATTGTATAGGAAAACTATTTGAAATTTAAAATATCCATCAGGGTAATGTCACGTGGCAAAGTGTAAACTAAATTGTACACCATAGTGTACATGTAGCAAGGTGCTTATCGAGTGAACTTTGCTATTTGTACACTGATTTCGACACGTTGTTTGACAGTTACATTGTTGTCAAGTGTCAATTGGATGGGAAAATAGTTTTCGATTTAAACTGTCCAACAGGATAATGTCACGTGGCAAAGTGTAAACCAAAGTGTACACCATAGTGTACATGAAGCAAGGTTCTTACCAATTGAACTTTGCTTTTTGTACATTGATTTTTGACATGTTGTTTGGCACTTGCATTTCTTACCGATTGAACTTTCCTATTCGTACACTGATTTTTAAAATGTTGTTTGACACTATCGTTGTCAAGTGAAATTGGATAGGAAAAGTATTTGAATTTAAACTGTCCAACATGGTAATGTCACGTGGCAAAGTGTAGAGTAAAGTGTACACAGTAGCGTACATGCAGCAAGGTTCTTACCGATTGAACTTTACTATTTGTACACTAATTTTTGACATGTTGTTTGACACTTGCATTGTTGTCAAGTGTGAATCGGATGGGAAAACTGTTTGAAATTCAAACTGTCCAGTAGGGTAATGCCACGTGGTAAAGTGTAAACTAAAGTGTACACCATAGTGTACATGTAGCAAGGTTCTTACCGATTGAACTTTGCTATTTGTATACAGATTTTGGACACATTTTTTGATACTTGAATTTTTGTCAAATCTCAATTGGATGGGAAAACTATTCGAAACTCAATCTTCCCAATAGGGTAATGTCGCGTGGCAAAGCGTAAACTAAAATGTACACAATAGTGTACATGTTGCAAACTTCTTATTGATTGAACTTTGCTATTTGTACACTGATTTTGGACACGTTGTTTGATACTTGCATTGGTTTCAAGTGTCAATTGGATGGAAAAACTGTTTGAAATTTAAACCTCTCAACAGGGTAATGTCACGTGGCAAAGTGTAAACTAAAGAGTACACCATAGTGTACATGTAGCAATGTTTTTACCGATTGAACTTTGCTATTTGTACACTGATTTTTCACAGGTTGTTTGAAACTTGCATTGTTGTCAAGTGTCAATTGGACGGTTAAATTTAATCAAGCATCAATTAGATGGAAAAACTATTTGAAATTTAAACTGTCTAGCTA
Source organism: Olea europaea var. sylvestris (assembly GCF_002742605.1). NCBI lineage: Eukaryota > Viridiplantae > Streptophyta > Magnoliopsida > Lamiales > Oleaceae > Olea > Olea europaea. The sequence continues at coordinate 108,329 of NW_019239047.1, forward strand.
GGTATGTCACGTGGTAAAGTGTAAACTAAAGTGTACAACGTAGTGTACATGAAGCAAGGTTCTTATCGATTGAACTTTGTATTTGTACACTAATTTTTGACACGTTATTTGACTCTTGCATTGTTGTCAAGTGTCAATTGAATGGAAAAACTGTTTGAAATTTAAACTGTCCAACAGGGTAATGTGACGTGGCAAAGTGTAAACTGGAGTGTACGCCATAGTGTACATGTAGCAAGGTTCTTACAGATTGAACTTTGCTATTTGTACACTGATTTTTGACATGTCGTTTGACACTTGCATTGTTGTCAAGTGTGAATTGGATGAAAAATTGTTTGAAATTCAAACTACTCAATAGGGTAATGTCACGTGGAAAAGTGTAAATTAAAGTCTACACCATAGTGTACATGTAGCAAGGTTCTTACCGATTGAACTTTGCTATTTGTACACTAATTTTCGACACATTGTTTGTCACTTACTTTGTTGTCAAGTGTCAATTGGATGGGAAAATTGTTTGAAATTTAAAGTATTCAGCAGGGTAATGTCATGTGGCAAAGTGTAATCTAAAGTGTACACCATAATGTACAAGCTCCAAGGTTCTTACCGATTGAACTTTGCTTTTTGTACACTCATTTTGCACACGTTGTTTGACACTTGCATTGTTGTCAAATGTCAATTGGACTGGAAAATAGTTTGAAATTTAAATTGTCCAACAGGGTAATGTCACGTGGCAAAGTGAAAACAAAAGTGTACACATAGTGTACATGTGGCAAGGTCCTTATCGAGTGAACTTTGCTTTTTGTACACTGATTTTCGACACGTTGTTTGACAGTTGCATTGTTGTCAAATGTCAATTTGATGGGAAAATTATTTGAAATTTAGACAGTCCAGTAGGGTAATGACATTTGGCAAAGTGAAAACTAAAGTTTACACCGCAGTGTACATGTCGTAAGGTTCTAAACGATTGAACTTTGCTATTTGTACACTGATTTTGGACACGGTGTTTGACACTTGCATTGTTGTCTAGTGTTAATTGGATGGGAAAATTGTTTGAAATTTAATCTATCCAATAGGGTAATAGCATGTGGTAAAGTGTAAACTAAAGTATACATCATAGTGTACATGTCACAAGGTTCTTACCGATTGAACTTTGCTATTTGTACACTAATTTTCGACAAGTTGTTTGACACTTGCATTGTTGTCAAGTGTCAATTGGATGGGAAAACTGCTTGAAAATTAAACTGCCCATCTGTCTAATATCACGTGGCAAAGTGTAAACTGAAGTGTACACCATAGTGTACATATAGCAAGGTCCTTACCAATTGAACTTTGCTATTTGTATACTGATTTTTAACACGTTGTTTGATACTTACATCGTTCACGTGTCAATTGGATGGGAAAACTATTTGAAATTTAAACTGTCAAACAGGGTAATGTCACGTGGCAAAGTGTAATCTAAAGTGTACACCATAGTGTACATGTAGCAAGGTTCTTACAGATTGAAAGTTGCTATTGTACACTGATTTTCAACACGTTGTTTGTCACTTACTTTGTTGTCAAGTTCCAATTGGATGGGTAAACTCTTTGAAATTTAAATTTTCCAACAGGGTAATGTCAGGTGGCAAAGTGTAATCTAAAGTGTACACCATAATGTACATGTAGCAAGGTTCTTACCAATTGAACTTCGCTATTTGTACACTGATTTTCGACACGTTGTTTGACACTTGCATTGTTGTCAAGTGTCGATTCGATAGGAAAACAGTTTGAAATTTAAACTGTTCAACAAGGTAATGTCATGTGACAAAGTGTAAACTAAAGTGTACACGTAGAAAAGTTCTTACCAATTGAACTTTGCTTTTTGTACATTGATTTTAGACACGTTGTTTAACACTTACATTGTTTTCAAGTGTTAATTGGATGGGGAAACCGTTTTAAATTTAAACTGTGTGATAGGGTAATGTCACGTGCCAAAGTGTAAACTAAGGTGTACATGTAACGATTGAACTTTACTATTGTACATTGATTTTCGACACATTGTTTGACAGTTGCAATGTTGTCAAGTGTCAGTTGGATGGAAAAATAGTTTAAAATTTAAACTGTCCAATAGGGTAATGTCACGTGACAAAGTGTAAACCAAAGTGTACACCATAGTGTACATGAAGCAAGGTTCTTACCGATTGAACTTTGCTATTTGTACATTGATTTTGGACATGTTGTTTGACACTTGCATTTCATACCGATTGAACTTTCCTATTCTTACACTGATTTTTAAAACATTGTTTGACACTTACATTGTTGTCAAGTGTCAATTGGATGGGAAAACTATTTGAAATTTAAACTGTCGAACATCGTAATGTCACGTGGCAAAGTGTAGACTAAAGTGAACACCATAGTGTACAAGCAGCAAGGTTCTTACCGATTGAACTTTACTATTTCTACATTGATTTTTAACACGTTGTTTGATACTAGCATTGTTGTCAAGTGAGAATTAGATGGGAAAACTATTTGAAATTTAAACTGTCCAGCAGCGTAATGTCACATGGCAAAGTGTAAACTAAAGTGTACACCATAGTGTACATGTACCAAGGTTCTTACTGATTGAACTTTGCTATTTGTACACAGATTTTGGACACATTTTTTTATACTTGCATTGTTGTCAAGTGTCAACTGGATGGGAAAACTATTCGAAATTTAAACTTCCCAACAGGGTAATGTCGCGTGGCAAAGCGTAAACTAAAGTGTACACAATAGTGTACATGTTGTAAGGTTCTTACAGATTGAACTTTGCTATTTGTACACTGATTTTGGACACGTTGTTTGATAATTACATTAGTTTCAAGTGTCAATTGAATGTGAAAACTGTTTGAAATTCGAACCTCTCAACAGGGTAATATCACGTGGCAAAGTGTAAACTAAAGTGTACACCATAGTGCACATGTAGCAAGGTTCTTACCGATTGAACTTTTCTATTTGTACATTGATTTTTTACACGTTGTTTGACACTTGCATTGTTGTCAAGTGTCAATTGGATGGGAAACCAATTTGCAATTTAATCAAGCGTCAATTGGATGGAAAAACTATTTGAAATTTAAACTGTTTGGCTGGGTAATGTCACGTGGCAAAGTGTACACCATGGTGTACATGAAGCAAGGTTCTTATCGATTGAACTTTGGTATTTGTACACTGATTTTTGACACGTTATTTGACACTTGCATTGTTGTCAAGTGTCAATTGGATGGGAAAAGTTTTTACCGATTGAACTTTGCTATTTGTACACTGATTTTTGACACGTTATTTGACACTTGCATTGTTGTCAAGTGTCAATTGGATGGGAAAACTGTTTGAAATTTAAACTGTCCAACAGGGTAATTTGATGTGGCAAAGTGTAAACTGAAGTGTACACTAGAGTGAACATGTGCAAGGTTCTTACATATTGAACTTTGCTATTTGTATACTGATTTTTAACACGTCGTTTGACACTTACATTATTGTCAAGTGTGAATTAGATGGAAAAACTGTTTGAAATTCAAACTGTCCAGCAGCGTAATGTTACGTGGCAAAGTGTAAACTAAAGTCTACATCATAGTGTACATGTAGCAAGGTTCTTACCAATTGAACTTTGCTATTTGTAAGCTAATTTTTGGCACATTGTTTGTTACTTACTTTGTTGTCAAGTGTTAATTGGGTGGAAAAACTATTTGAAATTTAAACTCTCCAGCAGGGTAATGTCATGTGGCAAAGTGTAATCTAAAGTATACACCATAATGTACAAGCTGCAAGGTTCTTACCGATTGAAATTTGCTTTTTGTACATAGATTTTCCACACATTGTTTGACACTTGACTTGTTGTCAAATGTCAATCGAATGGGAAAACAGTTTGAAATTTAAATTGTCCAACAGGGTAATGTCACCAGGCAAAGTGAAAACAAAAGTGTACATATAGCAAGGTTCTTACCAATTGAACTTTGCTATTTGTATATTGATTTTTTACACGTTGTTTAACACTTGCATTGTTGTCAAGTGTCAATTGAATGGGAAAATAGTTTTAAATTTAAACTGTGCAATAGGGTAATGTCACGTGGCAATGTGTGAACAAAAGTGTACACATAGTGTACATGTGGCAAGGTCCTTACTGAGCAAACTTTGCTATTTGTACACTGACTTTCGACACGTTGTTTGACAGTTACATTGTTGTCAAATGTTAATTTGATGATAAAATTGTTTGAAATTTAAATAGTCCAGTAGGGTAATGACACGTGGCAAAGTGAAAACTAAATTTCACACCATAGTGTACATGTCGTAAGGTTTTTATCGATTGAACTTTGCTATTTGTACACTGATTTTAGACACGTTGTTTGACACTTGCATTGTTGTCAAGTTTCAATTGGATGGGAAAATTGTTTGAAATTTAATCTGTTCAACAGGGTAATGAGATGTGGTAAAGTGTAAACTAAAGTGTACACCATAGTGTACATGTCGCAAGGTTCTTACCGGTTGAGCTTTAATATTTGTACACTAATTTTGGACACGTTGTTTGACACTTCCATTGTTGTCAAGTGTCAATTGGATGGGAAAATTGCTTGAAAATTAAACTGCCCATCAGGGTAATGTCACGTGGCAAAGTGTAAACTAAAGTGTACACCATAGTGTAAAAGTAGCAAGGTTTTTACCTATTGAACTTTGCTATTTCTACACTGATTTTTGACATGTTGTTTGACACTAGCATTGTTCTCAAGTGTCAATTGGATGGAAAAACTGTTTGAAATTTAAACTGTCCAACAGAGTAAAGTTATGTAGCAAAGTATAAACTAAAGTGTACACCATAATGTACATGCAGCAAGGTCCTTACCAATTAAACTTTGATATTTGTACACTGATTTTTGACACGTTACTTGACACTTGCATTGTTGTCAAGTGTCAATTGGATGGACAAACTGTTTGAAATTTAAACAGTCCAACAGGGTAATGTCAAGTGGGAAAGTGTAAACTAAAGTGTACACCATAGTGTACATGTAGCAAGGTTCTTACCAATTGAACTTTGCTATTTGTGCACTGAGTTTCAACACGTTGTTTGTCACTTGTGTTGTTGTCAAGTGTCAATTGGATGGAAAAAGTGTTTGAAGTTTAAACATTCCAACAAGATAATGACACATGGCAAAGTGTAAACTAAAGTGTACACCATAGTGTACATGTTGCAAGGTTCTTACCGATTGAAGTTTACTATTTGTACACTAATTTTGTACATGTTGTTTGACACTTGTGTTGTTGTCATGTGTCAATTGGATGGGAAAATTGCTTGAAATTTAAACTGTCCAACACGGTAATGTCACGGGGCAAAGTGTAAACTAAAGTGTACACTATAGTGTATGCGTCTCAAGGTTGTCATCGATTGAACTTTGCTATTTGTACACTGATTTTTGACACGTTATTTGACACTTGCACTGTTGTCAAGTCTCTAATAGATTGGAAAAATTATTAAAATTTAAAGTGTCCAATAGAAAAATGTCCCGTGGCTAAGTGTAAACTAAAGTGTACACAATAGTGTTCATATAGCAAGGTCCTTACCAATTGAAGTTTGATATTTGTACACTGATTTTCGACACATTGTTTGACACTTGCATTGTTCTCAAGCGTAAATTGGATGGGAAAACTGTTTGAAATTTAAACTGCCCAACTGGGTAATGTCAAGTGGCAAAATATAATATAAAGTGTACACCATAGTGTACATGTAGCAAGGTTCTTACCGATTGAACTTTACTGTTTGTACACTGATTTTAGCCTTTTTTAACACTTGCTTTGTTGTCAAGTGTCAATTGGATGGGAAAATTGTTTGAGATTTAAACTGTCCAACAGGGTAATGTCATGTGGCAAAGTGTAATCTAAAGTGTACATGTAGCAAGATACTTACCGATTGAACTTTGCTCTTTGTACACTGATTTTTGACACGTTGTTTGACACTCGCATTGTTGTCAAGTGTCAATTGGATGGGAAAACTGTATGAAATTTATAATGTCCGACAGGGTAATGTTATGTGGCTATGTGTAAACTAAAGTGTACACTGCAGTGTACATGTTGCAAGGCTCTTACCGATTGAACTTTACCATTTGTACACTGATTTTGGACACGTTGTCTAAAACATGCATTGCTGTCAACCGTCAATTGGATGGAAAAATTGTCTGAAATTTAAATAGTCCAATAGGGAAATGACACGTGGCAAAGTGTAAACTAAAGTGTACACCATAATGTACGTGTAGCATGGTTCTTACCGATTGGATTTTGCTATTTGTACACTGATTTTGGACACGTTGTTCGACACTTGCATTGTTGTCAAGGGTCAATTGGATGGGAAAATTGTTTAAAATTTAAACTGTCCAATAGGGTATTGTCACGTGGCAAAGGGTAATATAAAGTGTACACCATAGTGTACCTGTAGCAATATTCTTACCGATTGAACTTTGCCATTAGTACCCTGATTTTTGACACGTTGTTTGACACTTGCACAGTTGTCAAGTGTCAATTGGATGGGAAAACTATTTGAAATTTAAACTATCCAACTGGGTAATATCACGCATCAAAGTGTAATCTAAAGTGTACACCATAGTGTACATGTGGCAAGGTTCTTATCGATTGAACGTTATTGTTGTACACTGATTTTTGACACGTTGTTTGTCACTTACTTTGTTGTCAAGTTCGAATTGGATTGGAAAACTATTTGAAATTTAAACTTTCCAACAGGGTAATGTCACATGGCAAAGTGTAATCTAAAGTGTACACTATAATGTACGTGTAGCAAGATTCTTACCAATTGAACTTTGCTATTTGTACATTGATTTCGACACGTTGTTTGACTCTTGTATTGTTGTCAAGTGTCAATTGGATAGAAAAATAGTTTGAAATTTAAACTATTCAATAGGGTAATGTCTCGTGGCAAAGTGTAAACTAAAGTATACATGTAGCAAGGTTTTTACCAATTGAACTTGGCTATTTGTACATTGATTTTTGACACGTTGTTTAATACTTACATTGTTGTCAAGTGTCAATTGGATGGGAAAACAGTTTTAAATTTAAACTGTGAAATAGGGTTGTGTCACGTGCCCAAGTGTAAACTAAAGTGTACACATAGTGTACATGTGGCAAGGTCCTTAACGAGTGAACTTTGCTCTTTGTACACTGATTTTTGACACGTTGTTTGACAGTTGCATTGTTGTCAAGTGTAAGTTGGATGGGAAAGCAATTTAAAATTTAAACTATCCAATGGGGTAATGTCACGTCGCAAAGTGTAAACCAAAGTGTACACCATAGTGTACATGAAGCAAGGTTCTTACCGATTGAACTTTGCTATTTGTACAATGATTTTTGTCATGTTGTTTGACACTTGTATTTCCTGTCGATTGAGCTTTCCTATTCGTACAATAATTTTTAACACGTTGTTTGACACTTACATTGTTGTTAAGTGTCAATTGAATGGGAAAACTATTTGAAATTTAAACTGTCCAACGTGGTAATATCACATGGCAAAGTGTAGACTAAAGTGTACACCATAGTGTATATGCAGCAAAGTTCTTACCGATTGAACTTTACTATTTGTACACTGATTTTTGACACGTTGTTTGACACTTGCATTATTGTCAAGTGAGAATTGGATGGGAAAACATTTTGAAATTCGAACTGTCCAGCAGGGTAATGTCACGTGGTAAAGTGTAAACTAAAGTGTACACCGTAGTGTACATGTAGCAAGGTTCTTACCGATTGAACTATGCTATTTGTACACAGATTTTGGACACATTTTTTGATACTTGCATTGTTGTCAAGTATCAATTGGATGGAAAAGCTATTCGAAATTCAAACTTCCCAATGGGGTAATGTCGCGTGACAAAGCGTAAACTAAAGTGTACACAATAGTGTACATGTTCCAAGGTTCTTACCGATTAAACTTTGCTATTTGTACACTGATTTTGGATACGTTGTTTAATACTTGCATTGGTTTCAAGTGTCAATTGGATGGGAAAATTGTTTGAAATTCAAACCTCTCAACAGGGTAATGTCACGTGGCAAAGTGTAAACTAAAGTGTACACCATAGTGTACATGTAGCGAGGTTCTTACCGATTGAACTTTGCTATTTGTACACTAAATTTTTACACGTTGTTTGACATTTGCATAGTTGTCAAGTGTCAATTGGATGGAAAAACTGTTTAAAATTTAAACTGTCTAGCTGTGTAATGTCACGTGGAAAAGTGTAAACTAAAGTGTACACTATAGAACCCCAAATAATTCTAGACACCTTAGTGGCACTAAGACATGAATATTGGATGACTAAAGTATACTTCAGATTTTTAGTCTCATTTGAAACCCATTTTTGACATAGGAAACATTCTATTTGGAAAATGATATCTAAATAAACGTTATAGCTCTTTGAGTTAGCTTTCCAACGCAATTTGAATTACCTCAATCGGATATCGGGAGAATAAGTTATGATAGAAACACTGAAAGCTATGCAGTGTCAATCGGACTACAACCGGTCGACCGAAACTACCTGAAATGAAAATTCTCGTTTTTCTCTAGAATTTAAATATTTATTTTCATCAATTATTTTCTCAAAGGGCCACCCACGTTTTTGGCAATAAAAACCCCACTAAATTGAAGCATTTAACCTCAAACTTAAATGGCACCTATGTTTTCTCTCTTAAATGAAATTTGACCCTTCATTTGCTTTAAGTTAAGGGATATTTACCTATAAATAGAGATCTCATTTCACTCATTTTTTCTCACACCAAAAGCAAGAGCTTTTACATACTAAAGAAAGAGTTTCCAAGAGAGAAAAAGAGAGGGAGGAAAACTATCTTTCCTAGAAGTTTAAGAAGTGTTTTCAAGCATCAATTCTCAACGGTTTTCAAACATCCAAGGAGTGCATTTCTTTCAACGTCCAAGTTTCATCGAAGTTTTCAATCCAAGTTTTCAAAGTTTCAAAAGTATCAATCAAGGGAGGTAGAGGTGCAATGTGTTTAATCATGTTAAGTTATAAGTTTCGATTCATGTTAATATTTGTATGTCAAATGGTACTCCTGCACGGCATATCCCTCTATGTTATTGGTTGTATGTCAAATGGTACTCCAGACAGCATATCCCTCTATGTTAATGGTTGTATGTCAAATGGTACTCTGGTACGGCATACCCCTCTATGTTGAGGAAATGTTCATATGTCAAATGGTGCCCTCGGGTGTCAAATGGTGCCTCCAGGTACGACATGTATGAAAAGTTATAAAGTTAATGTTTTGAAATGTATAGCTTGATCACGAATGCACCTATGACACCTATTGAGTTTTTCAACTCACGGGTTTAATTCCATCTCTATAGATTGAAGGAATTCTACCTCGGCCATGGATGGAGAGTGATGCAACGAGCCCATGGAAATCCGGTGAATAAGTGATTTGGATTTATTTTTATGAAATGTTTTCCAATGTTATTTCTTTAAAGTTTTGAATAACGCAGAATGCAAGAACAAGTTATGTTTTCTTCAAATAAATTACATTTTGTTGTTTTGAAAAATGATTCAGTGTTTTTGTTTAAAGTATTTGAAGTATTATTATTTAAATTATTATCCGAAAAAGTAAGCTTCTACTAAAACGTATACACTTGTTACTAAACCACCGGTTAAGCTAAGTAAAGTAAGTAACGTTCCAGTCCATTAAGGGTCGGGGCGTTACATACACCGTAGTGTACATGAAGCAAGGTTCTTATCAATTAAACTTTGATATTTGTACACTGATTTTTGACACGTTGTCTGACACTTCCATTGTTCTCAAGTGTCAATTGGATGGGAAAACTATTTGAAATTTAAACTGTCCAACAGGGTAATGTGACGTGGCAAAGTGTAAACTGAAGTGTCCACCAAAGTGTAAACGTAGCAAGGTTCTTACCGATTTAACTTTACTATTTGTACACTAATTTTTGACACGTCGTTTGACACTTGCATTGTTTTCAAGTGTGAATTGGATGGAAAAACTGTTTGAAATTCAAACTGTCCAGCAGGGTAATGTCACGTGACAAAGTGTAAACTAAAGTGTACACCATAGTGTACATGTAGCAAGGTTCTTACCGATTGAACTTTGCTATTTGCACACTAATTTTTGACATTTTGTTTGTCACTTGCTTTGTTGTCAAGTGTCAATTGGATAGGAAAACTGTTTGAAATTTAAACTGTCCAGCTGGGTAATGTCACGTGGCAAAGTGTAATCGAAAGTGTACACCATAATGTACAATTTGCAAGGCTCTTACCGATTGAACTATGCTTTTTGTACATTGATTTTTCACACGTTGTTTGACACTTGCATTGTTGTTAAGTGTCAATTGGATGGGAAAACAGTTTGAAATATAAATTGTCCAACATGGTAATGTCACGTGACAAAGTATAAATAAAAATTTACAAATAGCAAGATTTTTACCAATCGAACTTTGCTATTTGTACATTGATTTTCGACACGTTGTTTAACACTAGCATTGTTGTCAAGTGTCAATTGGATGGGAAAACAGTTTGAAATATAAATTGTCCAACATGGTAATGTCACGTGACAAAGTGTAAACAAAAATGTACAAATAGCATGGTTCTTACCAATTGAACCTTGCTATTTGTACATTGATTTTTGACATGTTGTTTAACACTTGCATTGTTGTCAAGTGTCAATTGGATGGGAAGACAATTTTAAATTTAAACTGTGCAATAGAGTAATGTCACGTGACAAAGCGTTAACTAAAGTGTACACATAGTGTACATGTGGCAAGGTCCATCCCAAGTGAACTTTACTATTTGTACACTGATTTTTGACACGTTGTTTGATAGTTACATTGTTGTCAAGTGTCAATTTGATGGGATAATTGTTTGAAATTAAAACTGTCCAGTAAGGTAATGACACGTGGCAAAGTGAAAACTAAAGTTTACACCATAGTGTACATGTTGTAAGGTTCTTACCAATTGAACTTTACTATTTGTACACTGATTTTGGACACGTTTGACACTTGCATTGTTGTCAAGTTTCAATTGGATAGGAAATGTGACGCCCCGAACTTAAAATTCGAGGGTCACGCACTAAACATAATAGATTCTGCCTTTGGTACATGTAAATACTCTTAAATAGAAGTATTTCATGTTAAGAACTTATTTTCAACTCGGTAAAATAATTCTTATAAAATTTGATAGCCGACAAAAGTGCATGTCGACGATAAATTATACTTTACATATACGGCCTCGGCACTATCAAGGTTAGTTGGGGCAGCAAGTTTGACAATTTTTATAAAATTCGTCCCAACTCCGTTTTCTATGAAATTTGTGGCATTAGAAAGATAATTTCAATTAGTTTTCTAGGTTAAAATATGAAAATTTTCCAAGATCATATGATATAGATGTTTTACTGAAAACAGTGAAGTATTGCACAGGAAATCCAGATTGACCCCTTGACGTTAAAACCTTGATAACTCAGGCCATAGATATCCAAATTGAGTGATTCCTTCGGCCATATTTAGAAAGCTCAAAGAGGAAAACAGAAATATTTTTAGAGTTTCAAATGGACGTTTATAGATTTAGAAACATCGTTTTGAAAATGACTCCAGAAACTGTCCCGTTTCTGCCTTTTATCACTTGCAAGGAAAATAAACTATAAAAACGTCTCTTAACATAACATGAGGGATATAATTACAAAATTTACTATTAATACCATATTACATCATGTCATGTACATATTTTTACATAGTACCATAAGAAAAATAAATGGAAAAAACAGTCATCGAGCAAAACATACAAAAGAAAACTTTCGGTACAAAACATGTGTCCTTAATCCATCATCGCTTAAGCCAACTAACTTCCATCAATTCAACGATCATGGATCTGAAAATTTAGCATAACATACTATGAGTATAAGGAATACTCAGTAAGATACCATGCTTGGATTTTTTTCGTGATAATACTACACAAAAGAATGCAATCAAACCCATACTTGCACATTCCGGCTTGCCGGTGCCCTTCGGACTTGTCCTAAGGCATAAATAGATATCTAACTTTGTGGACTTGTCCACATAATCATATTGTGGTTTTTCATGCATAGTATAAGCATAAATATTACCATGAAAATCATACCCCTTATGCATAGAAAGTATCTTACCGTAAAACTTGAAGATCTTCGATTGAGATGTAAATTGGAAGTGTTAGGTTTACTTCCTTCTCCTTTCCTTCTTATTTTCGGTTTTTGCTCTCTTTTTAAGTGTATAATTGTTTTGTAAAATGAAGGAAATCTCTCTATGGCAATGGATATGGATGTATTTATATATATAAAGATAAGGATAAGGCTTGATTATTTTTTTTTCCTTCTTTTCTTCACTCCACCGCCTCACCCCTTTTTCTCCCTTTTTTTTTTCTTACCTTTACACATGTTTAGTCTATTGTCTAAGTGTATGGTGATGATGGACAACAAGTGGGTTGATTATAGGGTAATAAGTGGCCTTAAAACCTAGATTTACAAAGGAAACCTCTCATCTTTTCAACTAATATAATCTAAACCCACTAACTTTCATTGTTAACAAAGTGTACCCCAAATTTAAACTTATACCCAACTTACATATTCAAAAATTGTAGATTGTAACA
>NW_019239047.1:121326-123495 GCF_002742605.1 Olea europaea var. sylvestris
CTGGATACTTGGTCTTGATTTCCTCTTCTCTTTCCCATGTTGATTCTTCGACATTATGGTTCCTCCATTGGACTCTTACTAACGAAATTTCTTTTGTCCTTAACTGCTGGATTCTGCGATCCAATATTGCTACTGGTTTTTCCTCATATGTCATGTTTTGTTTGATATCCAATGGTTGATAACTAACCACATGACTTGGATCTGACACATATCGTCGAAGCATTGACACGTGGAATGATTTTAGCTCTTATTTTATCAACCGCTCGACTAGTTTCTTCAATTATTTCGGGTCCCAGAACTCTTCGTTCACCTACTTCATCCCAATAAAGGGGAGCTCTACATCTTCTACCATAAAGAGCTTCGTAAGGTGCCATCTTTATCGTAGCTTGGTAGCTATTATTATAGGCAAACTCTACCAATGGCACATAGTTTTCCCAACTGCCCCCTAAATCAAGGACGCATGCACGCATCATATCCTCTAAAGTCCGTATAGTCCTCTCCTATTGTCCATCAGTTTGTGGATGGAAAGCTGTGCTGAAATTTAACTTGGTACCCATAGCTTCTTGCAAACGTTTCCAAAATTTTGAGGTAAATCTTGGATCTCTATCCGATACAATTGAGTCTGGGATACCATGCAAACGGATGACCTCTTTGATGTATAATCATGCGTATTGATCCATACTAAAATTCATTCTTACATGTAGAAAATGAGCTGACTTTGTTAACCGGTCCACTATAACCCACATAGCGTCATTTCCCCTAGCTGATTTTGGAAAACCCATAACAAAATCCATAGTTATATGCTCCCATTTCCATTGTGGAATTGTTAATGGTTCCAACAATCCAGATGGCCTTTGATGTTCAGCTTTCACTTGTTGACAAGTCATGCACCTCTTGACAAAAAGACCTATGCATCGTTTCATATTTCTCCACCAAAACATGCTCCTTAGATCACGATACATTTTTGTTCCTCTTGGATGGCAGTATATGGAGTTAAGTGTGCTTCTTCAAGAATTTCTTTCCTCAGTCCCTCATCTTTCGGCACACACAACCTTCCTTTCAAAAGTAAGGCTTTATTACTACCTAATTCAAAATCCTTTCGCTTGCTAGTACCAACTTCGGATTTGATCTTTTGCAGGAAAGGGTCACCATCCTGTGCTGCTCTTATTTGATTTCTAAGTGTTGGTCGAATCGTTAGAGCCGCTATCCTGGCACTAGTTTGGGTTGGTGGAACAATTACTTCTAGATGTAAGTTGTCGAAATCCTTTAACAACTGATCCTGCATAGTGATTTGTACTGCTAATTGTCCCACTGCCTTTCTGCTAAGAGCATCAGCTACTACATTAGCTTTACCAGGATGGTAATGGATAGTGCAGTCATAATCCTTTACTAGCTCTAGCCATCTCCTCTGTCTCATATTTAATTCCTTTTGGGTGAAAAAATACTTCAAACTCTTATGATCAGTATAAATGTCACACTTATTTCCATATAAGTAATGACGCCATATCTTGAGGGCATGAACTACCGCAGCCAATTCTAGATCATGGGTTGGGTAGTTTTGTTCATATTGTTTCAATTGTCTGGAAGCGTAGGCTATCACCTTCCCTTATTGCATCAGAACACATCCTATGCCCTATTTCAAAGCATCACTATATATGACAAATCCTTATGGTCTGTCAGGTATTGTTAACACTGGAGCTGTGACTAATCTTTGTTTCAGCTCTTGGAAGCTTTGTTCACATTTCTCTGTCCATTGAAATTTTATCCCTTTTCGAGTCAATTGGGTCAATGGTCCTGCTATTTTAGAAAATCCCTCAATAAATCTTCTATAATAACCAGCCAATCCTAAGAAACTACGTATTTCTCTAACATTGGTTGGTCTTACCCAATTATTTACTGCTTCCACTTTAGCTGGGTCTACCTCAATTCCTCGTGCTGTGATTACGTGCCCCAGAAAAACTATTTTATCCAACCAGAATTCACATTTCTTAAATTTGGCATAAAACTTCTCTTTTCTTAGAGTTTCTAAAACAATCATAAGATGTTTCTTGTGTTTCTCCTTATTCTTCGAATAGATTAAGATGTTATCAATGAAAACTATAACAAATTGGTCTAAGTATTCATGGAATACTCTGTTCATTAGATCCATAAATACTGCCAGGGCATTAG
>NW_019239048.1:0-1871 GCF_002742605.1 Olea europaea var. sylvestris
AAATTCCATTTAACAAAACCCAGATGAAATAGTAGTCATATTTGATTTGAAGCGCGACAATGAACAAAATCTTGACGAAATTTTAGTCAAATTTAATTGGAACCACACCAATGAACCAAGTTCAAGTGAAATTTTAGTCAAATTTGTTTGGAAACATGCCAATGTACAAAACCCAGGTGAAATTTTAGTCAAATTTGATTGGAAATATGCCAACGAACAAAATCCAAGTGAAATTTTAGTCAAATTTAATGGAAAACACGCCAATTAACTAAACCCGTGTGAAATTTTAGCCAAATTTCATTGGAAGAGCACCAATGATCAAAATCCAGAAGAAATTATAGTCAAATTTGATTGAAAACGCGCATTTAACAAAACTCAGATGAAATTGTAGTCATATTTGATTTGAAGCGCGGAAATGAACAAAATAAAGATGAAATTTTAGTCAAATTTGATTGGAAACACGCCAATGAACAAAACTTATGTGAAATTTTAGTTAAATTTGACTGCAAAACGTGCCTATGAACGAAACTCAAGTGAAATTTTAGTGAAATTTGATTGAAAGCATGCAAATGAACAAAACCCAGGTAAAATTTTAGTCAAATTTCTTTGAAAACTCGCCAATGAACTAAACCCACGTGAAATTTTAATCAAACTTGAGTGTAGGAGCACCAATGATCAAAACCCAGATGAAATTATAGTCAAATTTGATTGAAAACGTGCCATTTAACAAAACTCAGATGAAATTGTAGTCATATTTGATTTGAAGCACGCCAATGAAAAAAATCCAGAGGAAATTTTAGTCAAATTTGATTCGACACGCGCCAATGAAACAAACTTAAGTGAAATTTTAGTCAAATTTGATTTGAAACTTGCCGATGAACAAAACCCAGGTAGAATTTTTGTCAAATTTGATTGGAAACACGCCAATGAACTAAATTCATGTGAAATTTTAGTCATATTTGATTGGAAAAGCACCAATGGTCAAAATCCAGATGAGATTTTTCCCAAATTTGATTGAAAAAGCTCCATTAACATAACTCAAATGAAATTGTAGTCAAATTTGATTCGAAGCACGAGAATGAACAAAATCCGGACGAAATTTTAGTCAAATCTAATTGGAAACGTGCCAATGAACCAAACTCAAGTGAAATTTTATTCAAATTTGATTGGAAACACGTAATGAACAAAATCTAAGTGAAATTTTAGTCAAATTTGATTGGAAACGCAAAAATAAACCAAAACTAAGGAGAAATTTTTGTCAAATTTGTTTGGAAACGGTCCAATGAACTAAATCCACGTGAAATTTTAGTCAAATTTGATTGGAAGAACACCAATGATCGAAATTCAGATGAAATTTTCTTAAAATTTGATTGAAAACACGTCAGTTAACAAAACTCAAATGAAATTGTAGTCATATTTGATTTGACGTGCGAAATGAAAAATGTCCATACAAAATTTTAGTCAAATTTGATTGGAAACACGCTAATGAACTAAATTCAAGTCAGATTTTAGTCAAATTTGTGTCAAAACAAGCCAATGAACAAAATTCAGGTGAAATTTTAGTAAAATTTGAATGGAAACATGCCAGTGAACTAAACTAAAGTGAAATTATAGTCAAATTTGACTGAAAGCATACCATTGAACAAAATTCAGTTGAAATTTTACTCAAATTTGATTGAAAATATGCCATTTAACAAAACTTAGATGAAAAGCATGCCAATGAACAAAGTGCAGACGGAATTTTGTTCAAATTTGAATGAAAACGCGTCAATGAACTACACTCAAATAAAATTTTTGTCAAATTTGATTGGAAACACGCCAATGAACAAAACTCAGGTAAAATTTTTGTTAAATTTGATTGGAAACACACC